>NC_068449.1:4472409-4602409 GCF_023373465.1 Oncorhynchus keta
TAGATTAGACTGCTCTCTGTAGATTAGACTGCGCTCTGTAGATTAGACTGCTCTCTGTAGATTAGACTGTTCTCTGTAGATTAGACTGCTCTCTGTAGATTAGACTGCTCTCTGTAGATTAGACTGCTCTCTATAGATTAGACTGCTCTTGTAGATTAGACTGCTCTCTGTAGACTGTTCTCTGTAGATTAGACTGCTCTCTGTAGATTAGACTGCTCTATAGATTAGACTGTTCTCTGTAGATTAGATGTTCTCTGTAGACTGCTCTCTGTAGATTAGACTGTTCTCTCTGTAGATTAGACTGCTCTCTGTAGATTAGACTGCTCTCTGTAGATTAGACTGCTCTCTGTAGATTAGACTGCTCTCTGTAGATTAGACTGTTCTCTGTAGATTAGACTGCTCTCTGTAGATTAGACTGCTCTCTGTAGATTAGACTGCTCTCTGTAGATTAGACTGCTCTCTATAGATTAGACTGTTCTCTGTAGATTAGACTGTTCTCTATAGATTAGACTGCTCTCTGTAGATTAGACTGTTCTCTGTAGATTAGACTGTTCTCTGTAGATTCAAACCTAAACATCAACTTCTACATGGCCGACGGCTCCCTCCTCATATATATTTTTCTATTGCGATGTGTTTCAAAGATATACTCTTATCAGGGGGAAAATTATACTTATTAGGGCATATAAAACGTATCCCCCCCCCCCCACATCTATACGTAGAAGATTAAAACCCCAAGTAAAAGCCTGGCGAGAGCGGCATGTGAGTGCTCTTTCTAAAGCCCATTACGACAGCTGTATTGGCTGAGGGAGATTACATCTACTGTATTTCTGGTTCCATATCAAATCACACTGGACTGGGTTCAATATCTACTTTCCCCTCCACGGAATGTCATGATTGCCTTTTGAGGATAAGATCAATGTCAATTCAAGTCATACACTCGGGGTAAACGAGAGAGAGAGTGACATGGTTACTAATTATCTTCTCCTGCTCACCCACCTTAGGTGCCATTCAAAAAGGTATATTGGACCTTCCTTGGGTTCTTTACAGGAGATAATGTAAACGGGCCCAGAACGGAACATCCCTGCTAGTGTCCCTTTCTTATTTGCCAAATAACTACAGAGATTTTGCGTCACAATACTATAGCTTTCTCATTTTAATAATATTGTCTTCCTTTGTGTGTACATTTTCTCACAATTTGTAAATAAGTGGAATGTTCTCTATGACTTTGTTTGTTTGCGTCCAAGTCCTCTGTTTGACTCTTCCATCATTTGACTCCGTTTGACTCTTCCATCATTTGACTCCGTTTGACTCTTCCATCATTTGACTCTGTTTGACTCTTCCATCATTTGACTCTGTTTGACTCTTCCATCATTTGACTCTGTTTGACTCTTCCATCATTTGACTTACAAATCCTCTGTTTGACTCTTCCATCATTTGACTCTGTTTGACTCTTCCATCATTTGACTCCGTTTGACTCTTCCATCATTTGGCTCTGTTTGACTCTTCCATCATTTGGCTCTGTTTGACTCTTCCATCATTTGACTCTGTTTGACTCTTCCATCATTTGACTCTGTTTGACTCTTCCATCATTTGACTTATAAATCCTCTGTTTGACTCTTCCATCATTTGACAATTGGGGATAGCTTATTTCCTCATTTAAAGAAAGCCTTGAGATGGTTGACACAGCATCATGTCGCCCCAGGACAGAGTAAAGAACCCATTCATAATTTGTGTATATCCACGGGAGAGTGCTCCTCGATAATATTATTATTATTATTTTTTTTTAAGAACGATGGGTACACTTTTTCACATTATCTGCCAATTGCTCTGAATCACAGGCGAGACACACTCCAGTCCCCAATGCAGCTGTTTACATTTCCCAGGCGAGCAGAGCCTGAGACCCAAGAGATTTTCAGAGCTGCAGAGGTCTTGACACAACTCGATTTATTCTAAACCACACAGCCATCTGGAGACAGAAAAGCCTCCTTGTTGCATCAGGTAGGCCTATGGTCATATTTCACTCCAACCGTTATCACACTATATATGAATCTTTTAGGCTATGCTATTTGCTTGCAAAAACAGCACAAAGGTCATGTCCAGTCTGTGGATATATTCAGATAGCCCACACACACAGTATCTTATTAACTTAGATTGAGACAATTATTGGCACGACAAAGATATGCAGAATCCACACTTAACTAATAGTTAAATGTGTGTATATATATATATATATATATATATATAGATATGCAATATTATTGAATTGCAAATGGTTGCTCTGCACCAGCCTAATTAGAGATCTGTTTCAGACTATTTGCATGAGTGAACTCGATGCTGTCACTTCTCAGGAGCTCCATATATTGGAGAACACGGCACCGATTGCAGACCGATCAGGCTCTTCCTTCACCCGTGCACCCAGTGGTCTGTCACATCAACTCCAACATGTACCGCTCCTATTCTTGTTTGCAATAATAGGTATGTAGTATATATTTAATATATACACTGAACGAAAATATAAACACAACATGTAAAGTGTTGGTCCCATGTTTCATGAGCTGAAACAAAAGATCCCAGAAATGTTCCATGCGCACAAAAAGCTTATTTCTCTCAAATTGTGTGCACAAGTTAGTTTACATCCCTGTTAGTGAGCATTTCTCCTTTGCCAAGATAATCCATCCACCAGACAGGTGTGGCATATCAAGAAGCTGATTAGGGAGACTGCAATTGGCATGCAGGATTTTTTTTGTTATCTGTTATTTTACCAGGTAAGTTGACTGAGAACACATTCTCATTTGCAGCAACAACCTAGGGAATAGTTACAGGAGAGAGGAGGGGGATGAATGAGCCAATTGTAAACTGGGGATTATTAGGTGACCGTGATGGTTTGAGGGCCAGATTGGGAATTTAGCCAGGACACCAGGGTTAACACCTCTACTCTTACGATAAGTGCCATGGGATCTTTAATGACCTCAGAGAGTCAGGACACCCGTTTAACGTCCCATCTGAAAGATGGCACCCAACACAGGGCAGTCCTGGGATATTTTTTTAGACCAGAGGAAAGAGTGCCTCCTACTGGCCCTCCAACATCACTTCCAGTAGCATCTGGTCTCCCATCCAGGAACTGACCAAGACCAACCCTGCTTAGCTTCAGAAGCAAGCCAGCAGTGGTATGCAGGGTGGTATGTCTACCAGAGCTGTTTCTAGATAATTTAATGTTCATTTCCTACACCATAAGCCACCTCCAATGTCATTTTAGAAAATTTGGCAGTAAGTCCAGCTGGCCTCACAACCACAGACCATGTGTATGGTGTCGTGTGGGCGAGTGGTTTGCTGATGTCAAGGTTGTGAACAGCTCCCCATGGTGGCAGTGGGATTATGGTATAGGCAGGCATAAGCCACAGACAATGAACACCATTTGAATGCACAGAGATACTGTGACGAGATCCTGAGGCCCATTGTCATACACTGGAGAAGTGTGCCCTTCACAAATTAATCCCGGTATGGCGTTGTGTGGGCAAGCGGGTTGGCTGATGTCAACGTTGTGAACAGAGATCCCCATGGTGGCAGTGTGGTTATGATACGATCAGGCATAAGCTATGGACAATGAACAAAATTGCATTTTAGGGATGGCAATTTGAATCCACAGAGAGACCGTGAAGAGATCCTGAGGACCTTTGTCGTACCATTCATCCGCCGCCATCACCTCATATTTCAGCATGATAATGGTCTGTCCCATGTCGCAAGGATCTGTACACAATTCCTAGAAGCTGAAAATGTCCCTGTTCTTCCATGGCCTGCATACTCACCAGTCATGTCATCCATTGAGCATGTTTGGGATGCTCTGGATCCCGAGTGCGACAGCGTGTTCCAATTCCTGCCAATATCCATGGTCCTTCTGTAGCTCAGTTGGTAGAGCATGGCGCTTGTAACGCCAGGGTAGTGGGTTCGATCCCCAGGACCACCCATACGTAGAATGTATGCACACATGACTGTAAGTCGCTTTGGATAAAAGCGTCTGCTAAATGGCATATATTATATATTATCCAGCAACTTCACACACAGCTATTGAAGAGGAGTGGGACAACATTCCACAGCCTGCTCAATTCTATGTGAAGGAGATGTGTCGTGCTGCTTGAGGCAAATGGTGGTCACACCAGATACTGACTGTTGTTCTGATCCACACCCTAACTGTTTTTTTTAAGGTATCTGTGACCAACAGATGCATATCTGTATACCCAGTTATGTGAAATCCAAAGATTAGGGCTTCATATGAACTGTATCTCAGTAAAATATTTGAAATTGTTACATGTTGCTTTAATATTTTTTGTTCAGCTTCAGTTTCATTCAGTCTGATTGCAATGAACAGCCACGTACAAATAAGGGTTGTTTATAAGTATATGCCCACACTGAACCACAGGGGACCCTTCTCAAGATAGGCTAGAAGAGTGGGTTGATTTTCCTTCATATATATATATATATATAAAAAATAACTGTAGGATCGGATGTTATTTTAAGGAACTAGAAACTGAATTCTCGTCCCACACACACACACACACACACACACACACACACACACACACACACACACACACACACACACACACACACACACACACACACACACACACACACACACACACACACACACACACACACACACGCACAAACACATAAAGCTATTTTCTGTTCATTGCCACCCAATTCCTCTCAAAACTCCCACCATGCACTATAATTCATTTATTTGGAGATGGCATACACAGCTGTTTTAAAATTATGGGATGTTTTGTATACAACGGTTTCCCCGGTAATCTCTAAAGTGTGAGATTGCAGGAGCGTCACGTTTTAATTATTATAATTGTTTTGTTTTACTCTACAATAGGATTTTATTTGTTTGTTCAATGTCATCTGCTTTCTATGAAAAACAGTGTACATACAGCGCATTTTAATAACGACAGAATTATGTTAGTAAATGATATAGACGGCACGCATTCTGCATTTGTATTCATTGGGCAAGTAGCAGAGATATTTCCAGTGTTGGGAAGTAGTGAACTACATGTATTTTAAATAGTAATTTAATTACATTTTACAGTACGTTGTCGGTAGTTGAACTAAATTCTAGGTCGTGTTTTCAGTCGTTAACTACTGTTTTACTATGTTTTTTTGCAACAACAAAAAAACAACAAAAATAGGCAATCGTTTCCTTTCTGTTTTAGCATCAGAGTAATTTCCCTTCAGACGTTAGCTGTTGTCTAAAGTATAATATTTTTATACCCAAAGTGATATGTTCTTGCAATTTGTAGTCTGACTATTTATATTTTTAGAAGATAACGGTTTTTAAAAAATCTAACGTAGGAACATGTTAATAGGTTTTCTTCTTTGCCAAGAGGAAGATCATCTGATTTGCATTTTCAGATATTTTCAGCTTATTTCATATTATCATCACACTTAAACTGGATTTATTTATTTTTTAAATGGAGAAATGCATCATTAAATATGCAATACATTGTATACATAGCCTGCAGCTTGCACAGTGTTTGTCCCACTAAATAGAAAATTGAACCCATCATGTATTTGTCTGTATTACAATGTTTACTGCGATTCTGAATCATATCCCTTTTTCTTTCAGAGAGGTTGTGAAGTTGGCATAACAGCCTTTTAGTCTTTGGCCAAATCAATAACCTCAGTTTTGACAAGGGGATGGTGGGGGTGGGGGGTGGGGGGGGCATGGCCATTCATTGAAATCAATAACCTTAGTTTCGATAAGGGGATGGGTGGGCCATTCATTGAAATCGATAACCTCAGTTTCGATAAGGGGATGGGGGGGGGGCATGGCCATTTATTGAAATCAATAACCTCAGTTTCAATAAGGGGATGGGCGGGGGGGCATTGCCATTCTTGCAGTGTGATTCAAGCTATTGATTCATTCATTATCCTGTAGGAAGACAAGACTAGAATGATCAAACACATAGACAATGACATATCATTCACTCCTCAAAGCAACAAGCAGATTGTGCTGAAATGCAGTAAGTTAGCTGAAATGCAGCAAGTTAGCTGAAATGCAGTAAGTTAGCTGAAATGCAGTAAGTTAGCTGAAATGCAGTAAGTTAGCTGAAATGCAGCAAGTTAGCTGAAATGCAGTAAGTTAGCTGAAATGCAGTAAGTTAGCTGAAATGCAGCAAGTTAGCTGAAATGCAGTAAGTTAGCTGAAATGCAGTAAGTTAGCTGAAATGCAGTAAGTTAGCTAATCCGCCTCCCAGGTGCTACAGCGTCAACAAATGAACTCAATCATGTATTTCCTGCAGGCAACTACTGAACCGTATATGACCACACCTCATATTTACAGAGTGCCTTTCGAGACCTAAGGAGCTCTGATGGTCGGTTGGCTGTCAACAGCAGATTTCCTGACCACAGCTGTAGACCCTAACTGCCTTCTCTCTCCAACACCCCGTTGTCTTGCTTCAAAGATCCAGGGGATCCCCAAGAGGGAAAGGGTGGATAGTTTCCTGGCTGCGGACAGCAGGGTAAAGGAGGTTCTGCCCTGGGCGGCTTTACACGCGCTGTGGACAAGGAAACACAATAGAATTGCAATAGAACTGGAGCTCAGAAATCATAGTGGCAAGAAAAAGTATGTGAATCCTTTGGAATTACCTGGATTTCTGCATAAATTGGTCATCAAATTTGATCTGATCTTCATCTAAGTCACAATAATAGACAAACATAGTGTTCTTAAATTAATAACACACAAATTATTGTATTTTTCTTGTCTATATTGAATACATCATTTAAACATTCACAGTGTAGGTTGGAAAAAGTATGTTAACCACTAGTCTCCAGCCTGAAGTCCAATCAATGAGAAGAGATTGGAGATGTTGGTTAGAGCTGCCATGCCCTATAAAAAACTCACAAAATCTGAGTTTGCTATGCAAGAAGCATTGCCTGATGTGAACCATGCATCGACCTAAAGAGATCTCAAAAGACCTAAGATTAAGAATTATTGACTTGATTAAAGCTGGAAAATGTTACAAGAGTATCTCTAAAAGCCTTGATGTTCATCAGTCCACGGTAAGACAAATTGTCTATAAATGGAGAAAGAAATCTCCTGAACATGCTAACATCTCTGTTGACGAGTCTATGATACGTAAAGCACTAAACAAGAATGGTGTTCATGGGAGGATACCACAGAAGACACTGCTGTCCAAAAAAAAACACCATGGCTGCATGTCTGAAGTTTGCAAAAGAGCATCTGGATGATCCACAGCGCTACTGGCAAAATATCCTGTGGACAGATGAAACTAAAGATGAGTTGTTTGGAAGGAACACACAACTCTATGTGCGGAGAAAAAAAGGCACAGCACAGCAACATCAAAACCTCATCCCAACTGTAAAGTATGGTGGAGGGAGCATCCTGGTTTGGGACTACTTTGCTGCCTCAGCGCCTGGACAGCTTGCCATCATCGCCGGAAGAATGAATTCCCAAGTTTATCAAGACATTTTGCAGGAGAATGTTAGGCTATCTCTCCGCCAATTGAAGCTCAACAGAAGTTGAGTGATGCGACAGGACAACGACACAGAAGTAAATCAACAACATAATGGCTTCAACAGAAGAAAATGCACCTTCCGGAGTGGCCCAGTCAGAGTCATGACCTCAACCTGATTGAGATGCTGTGGCATGACCTCAAGACAGCACTTCACACCAGACATCCCAAGAATATTGCTGAACTGAAACAGTTTTGTAAACAGGAATGGTCTAAACTTCCTCCTGACTGTTGTGCAGGTCTGATCCACAACTACAGAAAACGTTTGGTTGAGGTTATTGCTGCCAAAGGAGGGTCAACCAGTTATTCAATCCAAGGGTTCACATACTTTCTCCACCCTGCACTGTGAATGTTTACACGGTGTGTTCATTAAAGACATGAACATGTATAATTGCTATTGTGTTATTACTTTAAGCAGACACTGTGTGTCTATTGTTGTGACCTAGATGAAGATCAGATCATATTTGATGACCAATTTATGCAGAAATCCAGGTAACTCCAAAGGGTTCACATACTTTTTCTTGCCACTGTATATCAACAGGCCCACAAGATCATTGGCGCTGTACCCCAGGCAGGTCCTACTGTACCCCAGGCAGGTCCTACTGTACCCCAGGCAAGTCCTACTGTACCCCAGGCAGGTCCTACTGTACCCCAGGCAGGTCCTACTGTACCCCAGGCAGGTCCTACTGTACCCCAGGCAGGTCCTACTGTACCCCAGGCAGGTCCTACTGTACCCCAGGCAGGTCCTACTGTACCCCAGGCAGGTCCTACTGTACCCCAGGCAGGTCCTACTGTACCCCAGGCAAGACCTACTGTACACCAGGCAGGTCCTACTGTACCCCAGGCAGGTCCTACTGTACCCCAGGCAGGTCCTACTGTACCCCAGGCAAGACCTACTGTACCCCAGGCAGGTTCTACTGTACACCAGGCAGGTCCTACTGTACCCCAGGCAGGTCCTACTGTACACCAGGCAAGACCTACTGTACCCCAGGCAAGACCTACTGTACACCAGGCAAGTCCTACTGTACACCAGGCAAGACCTACTGTACCCCAGGCAAGACCTACTGTACCCCAGGCAAGACCTACTGTACACCAGGCAAGACCTACTGTACACCAGGCAAGTCCTACTGTACCCCAGGCAAGATCTACTGTACACCAGGCAAGACCTACTGTACCCCAGGCAGGTCCTACTGTACACAATGGAAAGTCCTACTGTACACAACGGAAAGGTCTACTGTACACAATGGAAAGGTCTACTGTACACAACGGAAAGGTCAACTGTACACAATGGAAAGTCCAACTGTACACAATGGAAAGTCCAACTGTACACAATGGAATTTAAGAAACAATCCAAATCATAACAAAACAGTATGCGTGTTAAAATCAGGGGTGGAAGTAACAAATTAACAAATACTCTCCTTACTGGCATTGGATAGCTTTTCAGAGTACTTTTCATAGTGCATTTCAGAGTGCATTTCAGAGTACTTTTCAGAATACTTTTCAGAGTGCATTTCAGAGTGCATTTCAGAGTACTTTTCAGAATACTTTTCAGAGTGCATTTCAGAGTGCATTTCAGAGTGCATTTCAGAGTACTGTTCAGAATACTTTTCAGAGTACTGTTCAGAGTACTTTTCAGAGTGCATTTCAGAGTGCATTTCAGAGTGCATTTCAGAGTACATTTCAGAGTACTGTTCAGGGTACTGTTCAGAGTACTTTTCAGAGTGCATTTCAGAGTGCATTTCAGAGTACTTTTCAGAATACTTTTCAGAGTACTGTTCAGAGTACTTTTCAGAGTGCATTTCAGAGTGCATTTCAGAGTACATTTCAGAGTACTGTTCAGGGTACTGTTCAGAGTACTTTTCAGAGTGCATTTCAGAGTGCATTTCAGAGTACTTTTCAGAATACTTTTCAGAGTACTTTTCAAATACAAAAACATAGAAAAAAGAACATAGAATGCCCACCCTAGTCACACCATGGCCTAACCAAAATAGAGAATAAAAGCCTCTCTATGGCCAGGGGGCGTGACAGTATTAAGAGAGAAGATGATTGGAGAGAGGCTAAATGAGTCCACCAATCAGAGTAGAGTTGTTTCAACAAAGTCTTTTGAAAAGTTGATTTGTCTATAGATGATTAAAGTGTCTATCTTGTCAAATGTGAAGAGAGGCAGGCTGCACACACGTACAGTACTGCAATGTGCCCTCCACGGTCTCTGTGTGTGTGATACGTGTTGGGATTCTGGTGGTGTGCCAAGCTCTTTATAAATAGTGATGAGGCCAGATACAATTTTCTGAGGTGAACCACAGGGGAACAAATTAACAATCATATCCATTCTCCAAATTCAGGATATCGCAAAATACAATCTCAGTGGAATATTTCCTGTTGAATATATATACACCCTATCCGAGATCAACTTGCTAAGGATATCTGGCAGGGCCATTATCATCTGATCATATGAAGCCTGAGGTTAACCTGTTCCACCAGACTACTGGGAATACACATTTTATTTTTAAGGCTTTATGGACATAGAAACTTGTAGATTGCAACAACAACAAAATAAATGTTTAAAAATAAATAAAAAATATAACTAAAGGTCTCCTTTTTTGCTTTTTCTGCATCTACCCCCCAGATTATAACCAGCTGGGATTTTGTTCCCAGAATCATTGAAAGGCTTTTGATCATTACATGGGTCCTCTATGATCCAACTACAGAGCCCTCAGCCTTCAACGTTGGCCACTATTCCCTCCGTTCTCAAGAGACTCAACAAGAGCTTCCAGGAACGTGACCGTTTCTCCTCTTTGGATCTGCATAAGCCTTTCTTCAGTCCTTGGAGACTCGTCAAAGAGGGTCTGTATTATCTTATGATGCATACTCTTCCAACTAATAGGGTGGACTGTTGCATACTAAACACTTACATATATACATATATATATATATATACATACATAGGAAGAAGAAGAATCTGCTTTGGTCAGCTCCAGCAATACTTTGTAGAAAGTATCTGGTCAACTAATTATTTTTGGGATAGAAATCAAATCATTTCCAAGGAGAGTATGAAAACCCCACTTTAAGTTGTACGTTTACATGCATCTTAATTAATTTCATGGGAATACCGTGGCATTGGATATAATATATAATATACAGTATATACAGATATAAAACATATAGATAGATATAGTCATCACATACAGTACATGCTTAATAACAGTGGCCACATTCCCAGATGTACATCATGATATTTTCTACAGCGCATATTCCCCACCTATAGTTAATTACCTAAATAGGTAACACTCTACATTTAAGGGAAATTTCACAATATTTCAAACTTTTATATTCATCATCTCCAGCACCACCCCAACATCAACATATGTGAAAATGGCACGTTTCTATGTTTTGTAGTAAAAAATATAAACGTTAAATCATCAACAGATTAGTAGATCATTATCATATCAAATCAAATTTGTGTTTAGCAGATGTTATTGCGGGTGGAAGGACACAGAGCCACAGTGTCCAATGATCCCCCTTGTCTCAGCCTCCAGTATCTATGTTGCGGGGGGACAGGGGCAGTCTGTCCTATCTGGTGATCTGATGATATACCTCTAGAGATGTGGGGTTATATCCTGCCTGGTTGGCCCTGTTCGGGGGTATCGTCGGACAGAGCCACAGTTTCCAACGATCCCCCTCGTCTCAGCCTCCAGTATCTATGCTGCAATAGTCTATGTGCTGTGCGGGGACAGAATCAGTCTGTCCAGGGTCAGTCTGTCCTATCTGGTGTTATTCTCCTATCTAATCTGGTGTCCTGTGTGAATTTAAGTATTTTCTCTCTCTCTCTCTCTCCCTCTCTTCCACACCGGTTGTCTCGATCTCTGAATGCTCGGCTATGAAAAGCCAACTGACATTTACTCCTGAGGTACTGACCTGTTGCACCCTCTACAACCACTGTGATTATTATTTCACCCTGTTGGTCATCTATGAACGTTTGAACATCTTGAAGAACAATCTGGCCATGTACTCTTATAATCTCCACCCAGCACAGCCAGAAGAGGACTGGCCACCCCTCAGAGCCTGGTCCCTCTCTACCCGGCACAGCCAGAAGAGGACTGGCCACCCCTCAGAGCTTGGTTCCTCTCTACCCAGCACAGCCAGAAGAGGACTGGCCACCCCTCAGAGCCTGGTCCCTCTCTACCCGGCACAGCCAGAAGAGGACTGGCCACCCCTCAGAGCCTGGTTCCTCTCTACCCAGCACAGCCAGAAGAGGACTGGCCACCCCTCAGAGCCTGGTTCCTCTCTACCCAGCACAGCCGGAAGAGGACTGGCCACCCCTCAGAGCCTGGTTCCTCTCTACCCAGTACAGCCAGAAGAGGACTGGCCCTGGTTCCTCTCTACCCTCAGAAGCCTGGTTCCTCTCTACCCAGCACAGCCAGAAGAGGACTGGCCACCCGGCTGGCCACCCCTCAGAGCCTGGTTCCTCTCTGCCAGCACAGCCAGAAGAGGACTGGCCAGCCAGAAGAGGACTGGCCACCCTCAGAGCCTGGTTCCTCTCTACCCAGCACAGCCAGAAGAGGACTGGCCACCCTCAGAGCCTGGTTCCTCTCTACCCAGCACAGCCAGAAGAGGACTGGCCACCCCTCAGAGCCTGGTTCCTCTCTACCCAGCACAGCCAGAAGAGGACTGGCCACCCCTCAGAGCCTGGTTCCTCTCTACCCAGCACAGCCAGAAGAGGACTGGCCACCCCTCAGAGCCTGGTTCCTCTCTAGGTTTCCTCCTAGGTTCTTGCTTTTCTAGGGAGTTTTTCCGAGCCTGTGTGCTTCTACATCTGCATTGTTTGCACTTCTGTGTTGTAGGCTGGGTTTCTGTACAAGCACATTGTGACATCTGCTGATGTAAAAAAGGGCTTTATACTGTAAATACATTAGATTTGATGAATGTAGCCTCTGAAATATATAAATAGATGTACCTTACTACAGTTGAAACAAGGTCTTCTTCGAAGTACTGTTTTGTACTGTTAGTATTGTTCATAGGATATTGTTAAAATGGCAGACAAGTGGCACTGATACTTGGTATTCAAAATAGGAATAACGCACGAGTCAAGTACATCATTATGTGAGCTGCTCCAGAATACATTACTGAACATTCAAAGTGATGTCTAACTATAATAGTCATAGCAATTTCTCAGTGATTATCAGTAGACTGAATGCTTTAGCCTCTCTGATACGTATTTTACTACAATGAAATGGGACTTGTCATATTCACACATGAAGCTCTGCTGGAAACTTACATGAATAAACTAGAAATCATTTGATTGGACGTTTTTTTTCGTGGAGAATATTTTGTTTATAGTGGAAAGTGTATTGTCGTCATCTTTCTACCTCGATGAAAGATGAAATAGAGCCAGTCCTCTGAAGTCTGTTGGGGACGCCGGCGGCTGTCTTGACCCCAGACAACCTACTGACAGAGGAGCTGACAGAGAGAGACGGGTGGTGCTTACTGTCCCACGGGGCTGGGACTTGGCTGCACTCAACCTGCAGAGGGGACGTGATCATGGACTACCAGGTCAGTGTTACCCATAATCACAAGTTATTAATTAGGACTTTCATTTAAAACAAATCTAATTGAAGTTTAACCAAATTCAAAAACTACGAATCACTCTGCACTAGTCCACTTTTAAGATCGGTTTTTATCATCTAGTAAGCGGGCAAACTGAAAATACACCAGAATTATGTTCCAGACTGGAGGACGTTCTGTGGACTTGACTGAAGAGAGAATCAAGACGATTTCAGAGAAGTTGTAAAGGATGCAAATGTTGTTGGAAAGATAATGGACTTGTATAGACATCTTGTCAACATTGATTGCTGGCTGGGAGGACTGGTAGAGGAACCTCTGTCTGGTTCGAGGACAGGTCCGCTCTTTTCATGTCTCATTGAAAAACAGATGACGATGATTTGAGAAGGAGACAGGTGAGATTTTGAAAACACATTTACAGACTACATGTAAAAACATAGAGTAAAGCCACACTGCACTTCGGAAGGTATCTGGTATAGGATACACTGTAGAAGTATTGTACATTTACATTTACATTTAAGTCATTTAGCAGACGCTCTTATCCAGAGCGACTTACAAATTGGTGCATTACCTTATGACATCCAGTGGAACAGCCACTTTACAATAGTGCATCTAAATCTTTTAGGGGGGGGGGGGAGTGAGAAGGATTACTTATCCTATCCTAGGTATTCCTTAAAGAGGTGGGGTTTCAGGTGTCTCCGGAAGGTGGTGATTGACTCCGCTGTCCTGGCGTCGTGAGGGAGTTTGTTCCACCATTGGGGGGCCAGAGCAGCGAACAGTTTTGACTGGGCTGAGCGGGAACTGTACTTCCTCAGTGGTAGAGAGGCGAGCAGGCCAGAGGTGGATGAACGCAGTGCCCTTGTTTGGGTGTAGGGCCTGATCAGAGCCTGGAGGTACTGAGGTGCCGTTCCCCTCACAGCTCCGTAGGCAAGCACCATGGTGGTAGTATTTGCTGTGTGGAGCCGTGTCTGACTACATTGGACTGATTATTATTATTATCCACATGAATTACTGGATGTATTCAGGTTCTGGTGCGACAGTGAGGGTGTGTTTACACAGAGGGTTGAACTTCTAAAGGTACTCTCTTGTCTCATGTCATCTGTAACAAAAGTGAAGTGAAAGAGGCCCCCCCCCCTCTTGACACCTTGAGATTTGGGAAATACTCAGTCTTTTGCCCCCGTGTGATAATATGCCATCAACGAGCTTGGGAGGCGTGGAGAGAGGAGCCCATTCATTCTCATTCATTTATGTGTTTGTATTTAAATGTCAGTGGTGCTAAACATTGGCAGTTAAGTGGCCACACCCCCACACGTTCTTAAATCCAATTAAAAACAACCATTTATTTTTTTACACGGTCAAATTAGAATGCACAGGACTGAATGAGAGAAAACAGACAGGCTGCAAGCGTCAATGGAGTCACAGCTCGGCAATTTAGAAAGCAAGTCTATTTTTGACTTGTCCACCCAGAGCAATGCTGGTATAATAAGCAAGTCTATTTTTGACTTGTCCACCCAGAGCAATGCTGGTATAATAAAGCAAGTCGTTGCTTGAATCATTTGTAGAAAAGGGGTGAGAGGAATTGTTATGATTTTCTCTATGCTCAGTAGACTAAAGACGTAGTTTAAAATGTATTGGGCTGTAAGCTAAGGTTTTTCAGGGCTTCATCTTATAGCTAGAGGGCTCCTGATATCTCCAGGAATTATTAGCATAATTTTAGACTTTTGTACTGTCTTTTTGATAGCTAGGGCTTGTCTTTCTGTTAGCCTACTTGGTGTGTGAACTGCTGACTGCTATTAAGGGGCCATTTGTGACTGTTGTTTTGGTTGTAATCAGTGGCTGTATTGGAGGGGGAGTGGTTTCTCCTCTCCTAGGCAATCAGTAATTAAGGGGAGTGGTTTCTCCTCTCCTAGGCAATCAGCAATTAAGGGGAGTGGTTTCTCCTCTCCTAGGCAATCAGCAATTAAGGGGAGTGGTTTCTCCTCTCCTAGGCAATCAGCAATTAAGGGGAGTGGTTTCTCCTCTCCTAGGCAAACAGCAATTAAGGGGAGTGGTTTCTCCTCTCCTAGTCAATCAGTAATTAGTTCAGGGAGGTGTGTTCTTCACTTTTGGAAGGCAATTAGCAATTAGTATTAGTACTTCAGTCTCCCCTCTTTTCTCAGTGGCAGTTGTAAGTGGTGGTCTCGTCACTGAAACGAAGACTGTTCAGTAGAGTTGTTGGAGGATGAAGAGAGAGGAAGGCTCCGCTCTGTCACTTGAGTGTCCTACCTAGTTATTTTAATATCTCATGATGCCTTGTCTACTATGTGTGTTTTCTATACCAGTGCGCTCCTCTCCCTGTAGGCTTTAGAAGACCTTCCTCTGACTGCAACCCTTTTAATTTAGTGCCCCCTGAGCACCCAACTCTTTTAATTTAGTGCCCTCTGAGCACCCAACCCTTTTAATTTAGTGTCCCCTGAGCACCCAACCCTTTTAATTTAGTGCCCCCTGAGCACCAAACCCTTTTAATTTAGTGCCCCCTGAGCACCCAACCCTTTTAATTTAGTGTCCCCTGAGCACCCAACCCTTTTAATTTAGTGTCCCCTGAGCACCCAACCCTTTTAATTTAGTGTCCCCTGAGCACCAAACCCTTTTAATTTAGTGTCCCCTGAGCACCAAACCCATGTGGAATTCCTGGACAGTGTTTGAAACTGCCGATCTGCGGTCAAGAATGTCGAGTTCATCTCAGCCTATGCTGCCCTTCAGTCCCTTGACTTTTTTGGCCCTGACGTAGACCTGGATCACCCCAGAAAACATTGCTACTCTAGCTGCTCGCTCTTCATCTGACTAGGTTTTTTAAAATCTCAAAGTCCGAGAGCATCACGGTGGTGATACAGGTCTACTCATTTCTCTTAAGTGATTTTCTATTTTCTCCCCCTCTCACTTGTCCATCTGCTCTCTCACTTGTCCATCTGCTCATTTGAATTCCATGCTCAATGAACTTGACACCTTGACAAGCAAATTTCCTGACAATGGCTCACTTGGGGACTTCCACATCCGCCTTCGATGAATTTCTTTCCAACTTTCTCTGTCCGCTCCTTGCCTCATCTGACCTCATCCTTTCCCAGGCAGGCAATACGCTACTAATCTCACTGCAACCCCCCTCCAGGGCTCTGATCACTATATACTATGTGTACACACTACTGTTCAAAAGTTTGGGTTCACTTAGACATGTCTTTTTTTTTGGTCCATTAAAATAACTTTGATCAGAAATACAGTGTAGACATTGTTATGTTGTAAATTACTATTGTAGCTGGACACGGCAGATTTTTTTTAATGGAAAATCTACATAGACGTACAGAGGCTCATAACCAGCAACCAAGTACTTGCCCCCTTTCTAATTTGATCTATTTTTCCATATTTTTGATACTGAATATCAGATCTTCAACCAAAACCTAATATTAGATAAAGGGAACCTGAGTTTACCAAATTTGGAATTGGCTTAACTTTGAACATTGAGATATAAAATAAATGATAGAGACGAAGCCTTGAATAGAAATAATCTGTAGAAACCCAGAAGGCTTTGGAATGTGTTTGATGGAGGAGAGCGATGTGTTGATAGAGGGAAGACAGAAGGATATCTGAGGAATAGGTGAAGGAGGGCTTGAGGTCAGGAGGTGAGGGGTGAGGTCAGTTCCCCTTAAGGGAGTAATCAGGGTTAGTATCCGGTTACCTTCTTTCTCTTGGGCATAAACTAAGGATTAGAGAGAGGGAGTGTCTTAAGTAGGATATCTATGAACTGTGATGTGAGAAATGTTTTGCTGTCTGATTACAGCTGTACAGAACCTTTGGGAACAATTAAACTTGGTTAAAGCTTCTCTAGTGTCCTAGTCATTTACTCTGAAAAATAAGAACCTAACACCAACAAAAAAATATATATACTTATTTTATTAGCAAGGTTAATCAATAGCCAATTGCTGTGTGAAAAAGTAATTGCCCCCTTACAGTGCCTTGCGAAAGTATTCGGCCCCCTTGAACTTTGCGACCTTTTGCCACATTTCAGGCTTCAAACATAAAGATATAAAACTGTATTTTTTTTGTGAAGAATCAACAACAAGTGGGACACAATCATGAAGTGGAACGACATTTATTGGATATTTCAAACTTTTTTAACAAATCAAAAACTGAAAAATTGGGTGTGCAGTTTGGTTTTCGCCAGGCATAATGGGACCCATCTCATCCAAAAAGTGGACTCAAGTTTGCCAAAAAGCACCTGGAAGAATATTCTATGGACAGATGAGTCAAAGTTATAACTTTCTGGATGAGAATAAATCACCCCTGACAACTGGCTGTGTCCCCTCTGACTTCAAAATGTCCAGAGTCGCTCCCCTCCTCAAGAAGCCAACAATCAACTCCTCTGATGTCAAAAACTACAGATCGGTATCTCTTTCTTTTCTTTACAAAACACTTGAGCGTGCCGTCTCTGACCAACTCTCTCGCTATCTTTCAGAACCATCTTCTTGACTCTAACCAGTGATGCTTCAAGACGTCCCAGGCTCTATCATATGGAGGCTCTATCAGATCCTCCACCCTCCCTCTCAGTGCTGGGCGTCCCAGGCTCTATCAGATCCTCCACCCTCCCTCTCAGTGCTGGGCGTCCCAGGCTCTATCAGATCCTCCACCCTCCCTCTCAGTGCTGGGCGTCCCAGGCTCTATCAGATCCTCCACCCTCCCTCTCAGTGCTGGGCGTCCCAGGCTCTATCAGATCCTCCACCCTCCCTCTCAGTGCTGGGCGTCCCAGGCTCTATCAGATCCTCCACCCTCCCTCTCAGTGCTGGGCGTCCCAGGCTCTATCAGATCCTCCAGTGCTGAGCGTCCCAGGCTCTATCAGATCCTCCACCCTCCCTCTCAGTGCTGGGCGTCCCAGATCCTCCACCCTCCCTCTCAGTGCTGAGCATCCCAGGCTCTATCAGATCTTCCACCCTCCCTCTCAGTGCTGGGCGTCCCAGGCTCTATCAGATCCTCCACCCTCCCTCTCAGTGCTGGGCGTCCCAGGCTCTATCAGATCCTCCACCCTCCCTCTCAGTGCTGGGCGTCCCAGGCTCTATCAGATCCTCCACCCTCCCTATTAGTGCTGGGTGTCCCAGGCTCTATCAGATCCTCCACCCATCCTCTCAGTGCTGGGCGTTCCAGGCTCTACACACTCTTGGGTTGCGTCCAACCTGACAGGCGGCTCGTACCAGGTGACTTGGAGACAATCTGTTTCTGTAGCAAGGACTCTCACTATTGGTGTCCCCCAGGGTTCAGTTTTATTCCCTCTCATTTTCTCTCTATACACAGTCACTCGGCTCCACATATCCTCACATGGTCTCTCCTATCATTGCTATGCAGATAACACGCAACTACTTTTCTCCTTCCATCCCCCTCTGACACCCAGGTGGCGACACGCATCTCTGCGTGCCTGGCAGATATCTCAGCTTGGATGTTGGTCCACCACCTCAAGCTCAATCTCGACAATACGGAGATACTCTTCCTTCTGGGGAAGGTCTGCCAGCTCCAAGACCTCTCCATCAAGGTTGAGAGACTCCAGTGTCCCCCTCCCAGAGTGCAAAAAGCCTTGATATGACCCTGGACAACACCATGTCATTCTCTGCAAACATCAATGCAGTGACTCACTCCTGCAAGTTCATGCTCTACAACATCCGTAGAGTACGACCCTTCGCACAGGAAGTGGAGCAGGTCCTAATCCAGGTCATCTCTTATCTGAACTACTGCAACGCTCTGTTGGCTGGACTCCCCGCTTGTGCATCAAACCCCTGCAACTTATCCAGAACGCTGCAGCCCGCCTGGTGTTAAAACCTGCCAAAGTTCTTCCATGTCACCCCACTCCTCTGCACAGGCCACTGTCTTCCAGTTGAAGCTCGTATCCACTACAAGACCATGGTACTTACCTATGGAGCAACAAGAGGAACTGCCCCTTCCTACCTTCAGGCTATGCACAAACCCTACACCCCAACTCGAGCACTCCATTCTGACACCTCTGGTCTCCTGACCCTCCCACCCCTACGGGAGGGCAGCTCCCACTCAGCCCAGTCCAAGCTCTTCTCTGTTCTGGCATCCCAATGGTAGAACCAGCTTCTCTGAGTCCCAGCCCATCTTCCAAAAACATCTAAAACCCTACCACTTCAGAGTTAAAATAAAAATACAAATCCCCACCCCCTCTTGCACCAACCTACTTTATCCTCCCCATTACTAGCTCTGAACTTGCTGACAGTACGCACATTTTCTTCAATAAAGTGACTGTGATTATGTGGTTGTCCCACATTTAGCTATCTTAAAACCAGTTATGGCTGCAATCCCGATACCGGGATCGATATGACAACGACCAGTGAAAATAGAGGGCGCCAAATTCAAACCACAGAAATCTCAAAATTACAATTCCTAAAACATACATATGTCTTATATAATTTTAAAGCTATTCTCGTTGTTTATCCCACCAAAATGTCCGATTTCAAACGGGCTTTTCAAAGAAAGCACTACAAACGATTATGTTAGGTCTCCACCAAACCACAATAAGCACAGCCATTTTCCAGCAAAAAGTTATACACATGGAATTATATATATACCTCTCCTTAATGCAACCGCTGTGTCAGATTTAAAAAAATCTTTACGGAACAAGAAACGCATGCAATAATCTGAGACGGCGCTCAAAAGTAAAAACACCACAGCCGCAAAGATGACGTCAACATAAACAAGAAATTACATGATAAATATTCCCTTACCTTTGATGATCTACATCAGAAAGCACTCCAGGAATCCCAGGTCCACAATAAATGTTTGTTTTGTTCGAAAATGTCCGTTATTTATGCCCAAATACCTTCTTTTGTTAGTGCGTTTGGTATACATATCCAAACGCTAATTCTGGTCAGCGTTATATCAGACAAAAACTTCAAAAAGTGATATTACCGGTCGAAAAAACATTTCAAACAAAGTACAGAATCACTCATTAGGATGTTTTTAACATATAGCTTCAATAAAGATCCAACCGGAGTACTCCTTCTTGTCTACGTGAGCAATGGAACGCAAGTGACTACCATGAGGAAAAAGCGCGATCACAAAATGGCTGCTTGATGGACATCTGATATATTCTGCTCTCATTCACTCCCACAACAACATAGAAGCCTCATTATAATTTCAAATCAAATTAAAATCAAATGTATTTATATAGCCCTTCGTACATCAGCTGATATCTCAAAGTGCTGTACAGAAACCCAGGCTAAAACCCCAAACAGCAAGCAATGCAGGTGTAGAAGCACGGTGGCTAGGAAAAACTCCCTAGAAAGGCCAAAACCTAGAAAGAAACCTAGAGAGGAAGATGTCTATGAGTGGTGGCCAGTCCTCTTCTGGTTGTACCGGGTGGAGATTATAACAGAACATGGCCAAGATGTTCAAATGTTCATAAATGACCAGCATGGTCGAATAATAATAAGGCAGAACAGTTGAAACTGTTTTCTATGTTTCTATACATACAAGCTCAGATTTCTGACTTCCTGTTTTGATTTCAACTCAGGATTTTGCCTGCCAATATGAGTTATGTTATACTCACAGACATCATTCAAACAGTTTTAGAAACTTCAGAGTGTTTTTTTCTATCCAATACTAATATTAATATGCAAATATTAGCAACTATGACTGAGGAGCAGGCCGTTTTAATATGGGCACCTTTCATCCAAGCTACTCAATACTGCCCCTGCAGCCATAAAAAGTTCAGATGAATTCACATAACTGTAAGTCATTCTGGGTAAGAGCGTCTGCTAAATGACGTAAGATGTCAATGGGTTACATATTTCAAAACAATCGCAGCATCTACATGTGTAGATTTTGATCATAGGCATATAGCCTAGGTAGGCTATGGCTGAACCCCTCAGAACTCCCATATCAAGAGAGAATACTGTTTATGTAGATGACCGAGGTAAATTCTTTATAAACTGGTGTACTACCCACAACTCTCCTTGTGTTTGTGAGCTAACGTAACAACTGTTTAGAGTAGACCGGTACTGTGGCTCCCTTTAGGACATACGACGTGAGTCCAAAAAGGAACACGCAACAATCATTCACAAGGATTACATAGCAAACGTAACAAATACAACTGTTTTATTAGGGATTCTCATTACACTGCGTAGCGTATACCAACTTAATTGTATGTGAATTGATGCCGTCTCTCTGTGTGATTTTTGGGAGGAGGGGCTTTATGGTGAAAATAGCACCTGTAATTTTCCAAGTAGAGTTGAGGTATTGTAGTATGTTTGGGTAGTTCCAGCACAATGTATGCTGGTTCTATTATATATTGTACATGGCTACAGTATGATATTTCAGTAGGGTTTTATGTTTATATTATAAATAATAGTAGGGATTGTTCTCGTTCCCATCATTGCATGGAAACATTTTATGACACTTTTTTTGTGTGAAATAATCTCTCACTTAAAATTTCAGCAGAGAAAATATTGCGATTTTGTTCCACATCTGAAGACTTAGTTGTTTTGTATTCATGCAACCATGGTTATAGCTTAAATGGTTCAGCTGAAATAATCTGCTCTGGGAACGGCTGGAGCACACAACCCCCTCAGTGTAGAGCTCGGTGACCCCCGTCATCATATGATTCTCCCTGGTGCGTATGCATTTAAGGTGGGCTTCACACTCTACACATAATATTATTAACCATACCAAAAGCCTAAGCATATGGTTTAAGATTGAAAATATGAAGAATTCCATGCAAACTAATGCATGATGGGTAATCTCTGAACAACTAGACCATGCCATGAAATCAGTCTTCCATACAATCTCAAATATTCCATGATGGAATCATGGATGATACCAACTGAAAATCTAACCCACACAGTTCCATCTGCCTCACCCTGCATGAACATCAGTATAATATAGCACTGTGTAATCTTGCCTTGGTTCTTAACTGCCCCCCAGTGGTATACTCTTAGAGCCACACCATTGTGGGAGCAAAGTGTTCGAGCACAGAACAGTGTCTCTTGCCAGTCACTTTGTGGGACCCTGCATGATTAATTGCTGAAGGAAATACACATTGAATACACGTTGTACTTCCTGTTTACTCTCAGTCAACACCAGATGAGATGAGAAACAAGAGATCCTCCATTAAACAACAACTCTGTTTTTTTTCTTCTGTATTTGTTGTACAATTGTAACTATATATGGTGAATGCACCAATTTGTAAGTCGCTCTGGATAAGAGCATCTGCTAAATGACTTAAATGTAAATGTAAATGTAATAATTATCCCACTCCTGTATTCATGTACTTAATTTCAATGTATTGACATAAAGTAAAACCAAGATATGTAAAAAAAAAAAAAAAAGTTGGTGTATCGTTATTCAAAATGACCTAGCTGTAATTGCTGTTGAAACGTGCGTCACTAGACAGTAAAATATGGTTCCGCTTCTATGCAAGTGCTGTTCTTGGTACTGCCCAAAGAAGATATGCAGTAGGGCTTGTGTGAGAGAGAGAGAGAGAGAGAGAGAGAGAGAGAGAGAGAGAGAGAGAGAGAGAGAGAGAGAGAGAGAGAGAGAGAGAGAGAGAGAGAGAGAGAGTGTTAATGTACAGTAGTAATGAGTCTTCTACCATTGGATCAAGTTCGCCCGAATGTTTACGACTTGGACTGATAAGCTGTTTAAGCCAAGGACGACTCACAACCCTGTAAAACCAGCTTGGTGTCAGATTACCACGTAACCAGGGCAGTTTGTCGAGTTATATTGAGCTTGCTTTGGAGACATTCAGTGCCTGGGTAGACCACTCAACCACTCCACAAATTTCTTGTTAACAAACTATCATTTTGGAAAGTCGGTTAGAACATCTACGTTGTGCATGACACAAGTCATAAACAATTGTTTACAGACAGATTATTTCACCTATAATTCACTGTATCACAAGTCCAGTGGGTCAGAAATTGACTGTGCCTTTTAAACAGCTTTTAAAAAGCTTGGAAAATTCTAGAAAATTATGTCATGGCTTTAGAAGCTTCTGATATGCTAATTGACATAATTTGAGTCAATTGGAGGTGTACCTGTGGATGTATTTCAAGGCCTACCTTCAAATTCAGTGCCACTTTGCTTGACATCATGGGGAAATCAAAGAAATCAGCCAAGACCTCAGCCAAGACCAGGTAGAACTCCACAAGTCTGGTTCATCCTTGGGAGCAATTTCCAAATGCCTAAAGGTACCACGTTCATCTGTACAAACAATTGTATGCAAGTATAAACAACATTGGACCACGCAGCCAACATACCACTTAGGAAGGAGATGCGTTCTGTCTCCTAGAGATGAACGTACTTTGGTGCGAAAAGTGCAAATCAATCCCAGAACAACAGCAAAGGACCTTGTGAAGATGCTGGAGGAAACAGGTACAAAAGTATCTATATCCACACTAAAATGAGTCCTATATATCAACATAACCTGAAGGCCGCTCAGCAAGGAAGAAGCCACTGCTCCAAAACCGCCATAAAAAAGCCAGACTACAGTTTGCAACTGCACATGGAGACAAATATAGTACCTTTTGGAGAAATGTCCTCTGGTCTGATGAAACAGGAATAGAACTGTTTGGCAATAATGACCAACGTTATGTTTGGAGGAAAAAGGGGGAGGCTTGCAAGCCGAAGAACACCATCCCAACCGTGAAGCACGTCGGTGGCAGCCTCATGTTGTGGGGTGCTTTGCTGCAGGAGGGACTGGTGCACTTCACAAAATAGACGGCATCATGAGGGTGGAAAATTATGTGGATATATTGAAGCAACATCTCAAGACATCAGTCAGGAAGTTGAAGCTTGGTCGCAAATGGGTCTTCCATCTGGACATTGACCCCAAGCATACTACATACTACCAAAGTTGTGGCAAAATGGCTTAAGGACAACAAAGTCAAGGTATAGGAGTGGCCATCACAAAGCCCTGACCTCAATCCTATGGAAGATTTGTGGGCAGAACTGAAAAAGTGTGTGCGAGCAACGTGGCCTACAAACCTGACTCAGTTATACCAGCTCTGTTAGGAGGAATCGGTCAAAATTCACCCAACTTATTTTAGGAAGCTTGTGGAAGGCTACCCAAAACGTTTGATCCAAGTTAAACAATTTAAATGCAAAGCTACCAAATACTAATTGAGTGTATGTAAACATCTGACCCACTGGGAATGTAATGAAATAAATAAAAGCTGAAATAAATCATCCTCTCTACTATTATTATCAGATTTAACATTATTAAAATAAAGTGGTGATCCTAACTGACCTAAGACAGGGAATGTTTACTAGAATTAAATGTTAGGAATTGTGAAAAACTGAGTTTAAATGTATTTGGCTAAGAGGTATGTAAAGTTCCAACTTCAACTGTATATATTGAATATTGTCAAGGCCTTGGAGTTTTGGGTGGGTGTTTGGTTAAACACCAAAACACTTTCTAAAAAATAATAATAATAATAATATTTGTAATTTAACAGTTTGAATGACAATACAATAACCTGCTGCAACACAACAATAATAAACTAGCACCACACTAGAAACTAGCACCACACTAGAAACTGGCACCACACTAAAAACTGGCACCACACTAGAAACTAGCACCATGCTTGAAACAAGCACCACACTAGAAACTAGCACCACGCTTGAAACAAGCACCACACTAGACACTAGCTAGAAACTAGCACCACACTGGAAACTAGCTAGAAACTAGCACCACACTGGAAACTAGCTAGAAACTAGCACCACACTAGAAACTAGCAACACACTAGCAACTAGCACCACACTAGAAACTAGCTAGAGAATAGCACCACACTAGAAACTAGCACCACACTGGAAACTAGCTAGAAACTAGCGCCACACTGGAAACTAGCTAGAAACTAGCACCACACTAGAAACTAGCAACACACTAGCAACACACTAGAAATTAGCACCACAAAGGAAACTAGCTTGAAACTAGCACTACACTAGAAACTAGCACCACACTAGAAACTAGCTAGAAACTAGCACCACGCTTGAAACAAGCACCACACTAGAAACTAGCTAGAAACTAGCATCACACTGGAAACTAGCTAGAAACTAGCACCACGCTAGAAACTAGCACCACAAAGGAAACTAGCTAGAAACTAGCAACACACACCAGAAACTAGATAGTAACTAGCACCTCACTAGAAACGAGCACCACACACTAGAAACTAAGCTAGAAACTTGCACCATATTAGAAACTAGCTCAACACACTAGAAACTAGCTAGAAACTAGCACCACGCCTGAAACCAGCACCTCACTGGAAAAAAGTTAGAAACTAGCACCACACCTGAAACAGGCACCACACTGGAATCACTAGAAACACTAGAAACTAGCACCACACTAGAAACTAGCTAGAAACTAGCACCACACTAGAATCTAGCTAGAAACTAGCACCATACTAGAAACTAGCACCACACTAGAAACTAGCACCACACTTGAAAATAGCTGGAAACAAGAACCAAACTGGAAACTAGTTAGAAACTAGCACCACACTAGAAACTGTCACCACACACTACAAACTAGCTAGAAACAAGCACCACACTAGAAACTAGCACCACACTAGAAACTAACACCACACTAGAACCTAGTACTAAACTAGAAACTAGCTACAAACTAGCACCACACTAGAAACTTGCACCTCACAAGAAAATAGCACCACAATAGAAATTGGCACCACACTGGAAACTAGCTAGAATATAGCACCATAGTAGAAACTATCTAGAAACTTGCAGCTCACTAGGAACTAGCACAACAAACAAGAAGCTAGCTAGAAACTAGCACCACACTAGTAACTAGCACCACACACTAGAAACTAGCTAGAAACTAGCACCACACTTAAAACTAGCACCACACTGGAAATTAAGCACAACACTAGAAACTAGCACCACATTGGAAGATAGTTAGAAAGTAGCACCACTCTAGAAACTAGCACCACACTAGAAACTAGCACCACACTAGAAACTAGCTAGAGAATAGGACCACACTAGAAACTAGCACCACACTAGAAAGTAGCACCACTCTAGAAACTAGCACCACACTAGAAACTAGCACCACACTAGAAACTAGCACCACACTAGAAACTAGCTAGAGAATAGCACCACACTAGAAACTAGCACCACACTAGAAAGTAGCACCACTCTAGAAACTAGCACCACACTAGAAACTAGCACCACACTAGAAACTAGCACCACACTTGAAACTAGCTAGAGAATAGCACCACACTAGAAACTAGCACCACACTGGAAACTAGCTAGAAAAAAGCACAACACTGGAAACTAGCACCACGCTAGAAATTTGTACTGAACTAGAAAATATATAAAAACTAGCACCACACTAGAAATTAGCAGCACACTGGAAACTAGCACCACACTAGAAATTAGCACAACACTAGAAACAAATACTAAACTAGAAAATAGCTAGAAACTAGCACCACCCTAGAAACTAGCACCAGACCGGAAACTAGCACCACACTAGAAAATAGCACCACACTATAAACTAGCATCACACTAGAAACTAGCACCACACTGGAAACTAGCTAGAAACTAGCACCACACTAGAAACTAGCACCACACTAGAAACTAGCACCAGACCGGAAACTAGCACCAGACCGGAAACTAGCACCACACTAGAAACTAGCACAACACTAGAAACTAGCACCACACTGGAAACTAGCTAGACACTAGCACCACACTAGAAACTAGCACAACACTGGAAACAAGCACCTCCCTAGAAAATAGCACCACACTATAAACTAGCACCACACTAGAAACTAGTACCACACTAGAAACCAGCTTTAAACTTGCACCACACTAAAAACTAGCACCACACTGGAAACAAGCACCACACTAGAAACTAGCACCACACACTAGAAACTAGCACCTCACTAGAAACTAGCACCACACTAGAAACTAGCAGAACACTGGAAACTCGCACCACACTAGAAACTAGCACAACACTAGAAACTAGCACCACACTGGAAACTAGCTAGACACTAGCACCACACTAGAAACTAGCACCACACTGGAAACAAGCACCTCACTAGAAAATAGCACCACACTATAAACTAGCACCACACTAGAAACTAGTACCACACTAGAAACCAGCTTTAAACTAGCACCACACTAAAAACTAGCACCACACTGGAAACAAGCACCACACTAGAAACTAGCACCACACACTAGAAACTAGCACCTCACTAGAAACTAGCACCACACTAGAAAATAGCACCACACTAGAAACTAGTACTACACTAGAAAATATCACCACACTAGAAACTAGCACCTCACTAGAAAATAGCACCACTCTAGAAACTAGTACCACACTAGAAACTAGCACCACACTAGAAAATAGCACCACACTAGAAACTAGTACCACACTAGAAAATAGCACCAGACTAGAAACTAGCACCACACTAGAAACTAGCACCACACTGGAAACAAGCACCACACTAGAAACTAGCACCACACTAGAAACTAGCACCACACTAGAAACTAGCACCACACTAGAAACAAGCACCACACTAGAAACTAGCACCACACTGGAAACAAGCACCACACTGGAAACAAGCACCACACTAGAAACTAGCACCACACTAGAAACTAGCACCACACTAGAAACCAGCTAGAAACTAGCACCACACTAGAAACTAGCACCACACTAGAAACCAGCTAGAAACTAGCACCACACTGGAAACAAGCACCACACTAGAAACTAGCACCACACTAGAAACTAGCACCACACTAGAAACTAGCACCACACTAGAAACCAGCTAGAAACTAGCACCACACTAGAAACTAGCACCACACTAGAAACCAGCTAGAAACTAGCACCACACTGGAAACAAGCACCACACTAGAAACTAGCACCACACTAGAAACTAGCACCACACTAGAAACTAGCACCACACTAGAAACTAGCACCACACTAGAAACAAGCACCACACTAGAAACAAGCACCACACTAGAAACAAGCACCACACTAGAAACAAGCACCACACTAGAAACTAGCACCACACTAGAAACTAGCACCACACTAGAAACTAGCACCACACTAGAAACAAGCACCACACTAGAAACTAGCACCACACTAGAAACTAGCACCACACTAGAAACCAGCTAGAAACTAGCACCACACTAGAAACTAGCACCACACTAGAAACAAGCACCACACTGGAAACAAGCACCACACTAGAAACTAGCACCACACTAGAAACTAGCACCACACTAGAAACTTGCACCACACTGGAAACAAGCACCACACTAGAAACTAGCACCACACTGGAAACAAGCACCACACTGGAAACAAGCACCACACTAGAAACTAGCACCACACTGGAAACAAGCACCACACTAGAAACTAGCACCACACTAGAAACTAGCACCACACTGGAAACAAGCACCACACTAGAAACTAGCACCACACTAGAAACTAGCACCACACTAGAAACTAGCACCACACTGGAAACAAGCACCACACTAGAAACTAGCACCACACTGGAAACAAGCACCACACTGGAAACAAGCACCACACTAGAAACTAGCACCACACTGGAAACAAGCACCACACTAGAAACTAGCACCACACTGGAAACAAGCACCACACTAGAAACTAGCACCACACTAGAAACTAGCACCACACTGGAAACAAGCACCACACTAGAAACTAGCACCACACTAGAAACTAGCACCACACTAGAAACTAGCACCACACTGGAAACAAGCACCACACTAGAAACTAGCACCACACTGGAAACAAGCACCACACTAGAAACTAGCACCACACTAGAAACTAGCACCACACTGGAAACTAGCACCACACTAGAAACTAGCACCACACTAGAAACTAGCACCACACTAGAACTAGCACCACACTAGAAACTAGCACCACACTGGAAACAAGCACCACACTAGAAACTAGCACCACACTAGAAACTAGCACCACACTGGAAACAAGCACCACACTAGAAACTAGCACCACACTAGAAACTAGCACCACACTAGAAACTAGCACCACACTGGAAACAAGCACCAGACTGGAAACAAGCACCACACACAGAGGTTTGAAAACCATTCTCCAGATATTGTTTATGTTGATGTTAAAACCTTGTAACGTAACACTTGAACATTCATGAATTTTAATGAATGTTGTCATCAAGTACAATGTGTTGTACCTGTTAATCATGTCATGCTACTCATTCATCTCTTCCCGTGCTCTACAGTAAGTACCTATCATCTTAAAACCTTTCTATAGGTTTTTGGATACTTGTTTGTAAATGAGCGTTAGTAATAAGCTCTATTTCTGTTTTAAATAGCATCTATTTTCATGAGCCTCACCGAGCACCTTATGTTATGCATATGGCTTTGTCACATAATCACATCCTAGTCTGGGTTTAGAGGTCACTATGGCAACCACTCTGTTATGAAAGCTATTACAAGATACATTATGAAATATCTGGCAGGTGACTCTCAGTTTGTTTTAGTCACTTCGCTCTACTGAACAATAGAAATTTATTTATTTTCTTATCCTGTGTCTTTTTTTTTCAGATTAATCTATATAAAAAAACAAATCAGCATTGTCAGAGAAACAGGCTTCCCTCTTCGGGACACGCCAAAAACTTTCTAAATGCTGTGAGGACTATGAATAAAGTAAGCTTTTGTATGGTTTTAAAGATTTGAAGATTGTGATTTTATAGCACTTTATGACATGACATAAAATGAATTGCAACAGAGGTCTGTTTGGGAGACGTGAGCTCTGGGTCTTAAAATCCTCTTTCCTCACAGCCTAAGAGTTTTTAAATGGTTTTTATTTCACCTTTATCTAACCAGGTGGGCCAGTTGAGAACAAGTTCTCATTTACAACTGTGACCTGGCCAAGATAAAGCCAAGCAGTGTGGCAAAAAACAACAACACAGTCAATAACACATAGAAAAATATCTATGTACAGTGTGTGCAAATGTTGAAGATTAGGGAGCTAAAGGCAATAAATAGACCATAAAGGCAAAATAATTACAATTTAGCATTAACACTGGAGTGACAGATGTGCAGATGATGATGTGCAAGTAGAGATACTGTGGTGCAAAAGAACAAATATAAGAAAAGCGCAGGATAAGAAAATAAATACAGCCTAAGAGTTAAGCACTGATTTATTCACCTGTGCCTTATCTCCCTTATTTAAAAAAAAAAATGTATATATTTAACCTTTATTTAACTAGGCAAGTCAGTTATGAACAAATTCTTATTTACAATGACACATACAGTATACAGACAATACCCAAACTACCCCAGCGCACCCAATTAGAGAGAAACCATAACAATGCACACTTTTTGGGGTTTATGTACTTTATCAACTCATTTTTCCTCCCCGAATTGGTAGTTACTGTCTTGTCCCGTCACTGCGACTCCCATACGGACTCGTAAAAAAAATAAAATGACATAAGTCCTAGAGTGTGTTACCTTTAATAGCACAAACGAATGCTGCATTAATCCGTTTAATTTAAAATACATGTAACAGATCTGGTAGAAACTGAATTGTTGGTAGGCTACTTGGTGTCCATGGGGAAAGGAGAACACAGAGCTCACATCATCACATAGGTACTGTTCAATAGACCGCTACATATTTCTACGTGGAAATCAAATGTCGCGGACCAGACTTGAAGCACATCTACAAAAAAAAGCAGAGTGCACTCTCCACTTTCCTCGGTTTATTTATTTAGCAAACTAGTAAAGAAGTCATCCGGACAGACAGAAGCAAAAAGTATTGACAGAAATGTAGTAGCAGCCCACACCTAAACATTAGGGAAAAGGAAATGTGTCTTCTGCATTTAACCCAACCCCTCTGAATCAGAGAGGTGCAGGGGGCTGCCATAATCGACATCCACGTCTTCCATTAGCAATCTGATATGCTGTATATGGGATGCAAATGAGATGATTTTTCAGTCTTATTCAATTGTAGCCTACCGATGCGCCCTGTCTCATTTGGCCAGGGGAAAGGAAGTGGTAACATTATGTATTTATAACTTAAGCCAATGTATTTGTGTTAAAAGAAATTACATTTGGTTTATATTCAAACTTCGGTTGGCTAAGCTACTTAGGCCTTTTCAATCCAAAATTATTGACTGGAATTAATCAGTCAACAAATAGTGTTTTTAATTACAGATGCAATAGGCCTACACAATGCAATCCTGCATAAAGCAAGCTCAGCCATGTTAGTTAAATTGTCTAATCACAGTTGTCTCTGTGTCTATGTAATGGAAAACCACCCTGTCAGTCTAGTTTTAAAATAAAATTCATATGAACAAGTACAAGATTTGAGCATTTTGACAGGGCCAGATGTTTATCCAGGAGTTTTTTTTATAGTATGTGACCTTGAAAGAAAATCTCTGGTCCGATCATCATAGCCCATATAAAACCATTTTAGAACTGATTAATCACTACGCATAGCAGCTGGAAGTAGGGGTGCTGAGGGTGCTGCAGAACCCTCTTAAAAAATATGTCATATATGTTTTTAAAAATACAGAGAGAGAGAGAGAGAAAGAGATTCACCCTACTAGAATCTGAAGTGAAATGTCTATTGTTTGCTGATGATCTGGTGCTTCTGTCACCAACCAAGGAGGGCCTACAGCAGCACCTAGATCTTCTGCACAGATTCTGCCAGACCTGGGCCCTGACAGACCTGGGCCCTGACAATAAATCTCAGTCAGACAACAATAATGGTGTTCCAAAAAAGGTACAGTTCCCACGACCACAAATACAAATTCCATCTAGACACCGTTGCCCTAGAACACACAAAAACGATACATACCTCAGCGTAAATCTCTCTTTCGTATCGCCTGAGATCCCCAAAGATTGGAAAGCTGACCCCTCTTCAAAAGGGAGATACCTTAGACCCAAACTGTTATAGACCTATATCCATCCTGCCCTGCCTTTCTAAAATCTTTGAAAGCCAAGTTAATAAACAGATCACTGACCATTTCGAATCCCAACGTACCTTCTCCACTATGCAATCTGGTTTCAGAGCTGGTCATGGGTGCACCTCAGCCACGCTCAAGGTACTAAACGATATCATAACTGCCATCTATAAAAGACAGTACAGTGCAGCACTCTTCATCGACCTAGCCAAGGCTTTCGACTCTGTCAATCAACGTATTCTTATCGGCAGACTCAACAGCCTTGGCTTCTCAAATGACTGCCTCGCCTGGTTCACCAACTACTTCTCAGATAGAGTTCAGTGTGTCAAATCGGAGGGCCTGTTGTCCGGACCTCTGGCAGTCTCTATGGGGGTCCCACAGGGCTCAATTCTCGGGCCGACTCTTTTCTCTGTACATATCAATGATGTCGCTCTTGTTGCTGGTCCACCTCTATGCAGACGACACCATTCTGTATATATCTGGCCCTTCTTTGGACACTGTGTTAGCAAACCTCCAAACGAGCTTCAATGCCATACAACACACCTTCCGTGGCCTCCAACTGCTTTTAAATGCTAGTAAAACTAAGTGCACGCTCTTAAACCGTTGCTTCCCGCACCCTCCCGCCCGACTAGCATCACTACTCTGGACGGTTCTGACCTAGAATATGTGGACAACTACAAATACCTAGGTGTCTGGCTAGACTGTAAACTCTCCTTCCAGACTCACATTAAGCATCTCCAATCCAAAATTAAATCTAGAATCGGCTTCCTATTTCGCAACAAAGCCACCTTCACTCATGCTGCCAAACATACCCTAGGAAAACTAACTATCCTACCGATCCTTGATTTCGGCGATGTCATTTACAAAATAGCCCCTAACACTCAGCAAACTGGATGTAGTCTATCACAGTGCCATCCGTTTATCACCAAAGCCCCATATACTACCCACCACTGCAATCTCTATGCTCTCGTTGGCTGGCCCTCACAACATATCCGTCGCCAAACCCCGCCTTTTCTCAGCTCACTGGTCACCATAGCAACACCCACCGCGCTCCAGCAGGTATATGCTGTTCATTGACTACAGCTCGGCATTCAACACCATAGTACCCTCCAAGCTCGTCATCAAGCTCGAGACCCTGGTTCTCGACCCCGCCCTGTGCAACTGGGTACTGGACTTCCTGACGGGCCGCCCCCAGGTGGTGAGGGTAGGCAACAACATCTCCACCCCGCTGATCCTCAACACTGGGGCCCCATAAGGGTGCGTTCTGAGCCCTCTCCTGTACTCCCTGTTCACCCACGACTGCGTGGCCACGCACGCCTCCAACTCAATCATTAAGTTTGTGGACGACACAACAGTGGTAGGCTTGATTACCAACAACGACGAGACGGCCTACAGGGAGGAGGTGAGGGCCGTCGGAGTGTGGTATCAGGAAAATAACCTCACACTCAACGTCAACAAAACTAAGGAGATGATTGTGGACTTCAGGAAACAGCAGAGGGAACACCCCCCTATCCACATCGATGGAACAGTAGTGGAGAGGGTAGCAAGTTTTAAGTTCCTCGGCATACACATCACAGACAAACTGAATTGGTCCACCCACACAGATGGCATCGTGAAGAAGGCGCAGCAGCGCCTCTTCAACCTCAGGAGGCTGAAGAAATTCGGCTTGTCACCAAAAGCACTCACAAACTTCTACAGATGCACAATCGAGAGCATCCTGGCCGGCTGTATCACCACCTGGTACGGCAACTGCTCCGCCCACAACCGTAAGGCTCTCCAGAGGGTAGTGAGGTCTGCACAACGCATCACCGGGGGCAAACCACCTGCCCTCCAGGACACCTACACCACCCGATGTTACAGGAAGGCCATAAAGATCATCAAGGACAACAACCACCCGAGCCACTGCCTGTTCACCCCGCTATCATCCAGAAGGCGAGGTCAGTACAGGTGCATCAAAGCTGGGACCGAGAGACTGAAAAACAGCTTCTATCTCAAGGCCATCAGACTGTTAAACAGCCACCACTAACATTGAGTGGCTGCTGCCAACACACTGACACTGACTCAACTCCAGCCACTTTAATAATGGGAATTGATGGGAAATGATGTCAAATATATCACACTCGCATTAACATCTGCTAACCATGTGTATGTGACAAATAAAATTAGATCTGATTTGATTTGATTTTGATCTCACTGGTCACCCCCAAAGCCAATTCTTCCTTTGGCCGCCATTCCTTCCAGTTCTCTGCTGCTAATGACTGGAATGAATTGACTGGAACGAAGCTGGAGTCTTATATCTCCCTCTCTAACTTTAAGCTGTCAGAGCAGCTGTACCTGTACACAGCCCATCTGTAAATAGCACACTGCAGTTGTACCTCATCCCCATATTATATACCTTCTTGCTCTTTTGCACCCCAGTATCTCTACTTGCCCATCATCATCTGCACATATATCACTCCAGTATTAAGTTGTAATTCTTTTCGCCTCTCTATGGCTTATTTATTGCCTACCTACCTACTCTTCTACATCTGCACACACTGTACATAGATTTTATTTTGTATTATTGACTGTACATCTGTTTATGTGTAACTTTGTGTTGTTTTTGTCGCTCTGCTTCGCTTTATCTTGGCCAGGGCGCAGTTGTAAATGAGAACTTATTCTCAACTAGCCTACCTGGTTAAATAAAGTTGAAATAAAATGTAAAAATATCAGTGCCACAGGTCATTTCCACAAAGCTGTGAATGATCTGAGAGACAAGGAACATAAAATTCGACATACCAATTAGGATCTGGCTAAAAAATACTTGAATCAGTTATAGAACCCATTGCCCTTTATGGTTGTGAGGTCTGGGGTTTGCTCACCAACCAAGAATTCATAAAATGGGACAAACACCAAATTGAGACTCATGCAGAATTTTGCAAAAAAAAAATATTTGTGTACAATGTAAAAGACCAAATAATGCATGGAGAGCAGAATTAGGCTGATGCCCTCTAATTATCAAAATCCAGAAAAGAGCCGTTAAATTCTACAATCACCTAAAAAGGAAACAACTCCCAAATCTTCCATAACAAAGTCACCACCTACAGATAAATAAACCTGGAGAAGAGTCCCCTAAGCAAGCTGGTCCTGGGGCTCTGTTCACAAACACAAACAGTCTGCACAGAGCCCCAGGACAGCAGCACAATTAGACCCAAACAAATCATGAGAAAACAAAAAGATAATTACTTCACACGTTGGAAAGAATTCACCAAGAAACAGAGCAAACTAGAATGTTATTTGGCCCTAAACAGAGAGAACACAGTGGCAGAATACCTGACCACTGTGACTGAGCAAACAGACTCAGAGAGCATAGCCTTGCTATTGAGAGTGGACGTCGTAGGCAGACATGGCTCTCAAGAGAAGACCGGCTATGTGCTCACTGCCCACAAAATGAGGTGGAAACTGAGCTGCACTTCCTAACCTCCTGCCCAATGTATGACCATATTAGAGACACATATTTCCCCCAGATTACACAGACCCACAAAGAATTTGAAAAACAAATCCAATTTTGATAAACTCCCATATCTACTGGGTGAAATACCACAGTGACATCACAGCAGCAAGATGTGTGACCTGTTGCCACGAGAAAATGGCAACCAGTGAAGAACAAACACCAAATAAATGCAACTTATATTTATGTTTATTAATTTTCCTTTTGGTACTTTAACTATTTACACATCATTACAACAATGTAACAATGTACAACATGATATGACATTTGAAATGTCTTTATTCTTTTGAAAGTTTTGTAAGTGTAATGTTAACTTTTCATTTTTTTTTTATTGTTTATTTCACTTTTGTTTATTATATATTTCACTTGCTTTGGCCATGTAAAAATACATTTCCATGCCAATAAATGAACCAGAAAGATCAGTTTTAAGCTAGGCGTACTCAAATTCATTCATTTGTTATTGTTTTCAGTAAAACACTCTTGGGCAACCCTTAAGGTCCCTGCTACAAATGTGCTCATATTACCAAAAGTGTAACAGATTGGTCAACAATACTGAAGATATATTATGAATACAATTGTTTTACTCCCCCAAATTTTTTTTTAGGGTACTTCTGAGAAGTGGAAATACTTTAAAGTACTGCATTAAGTAGAAATACTTTAAAGTACTACTTAAGTAGTTTCTGGGGTATTTGTACATTACTTTACTATTTATATTTTTGACAACTTTTACTTTTACTTCACTACATTCCTTAAGAAAATCATGTACTTTTTACCCCCTACTTTTTCCCTGAAACCCAAAAGTACTTGTTACATTTTAAATGCTTAGCAGGACAGGAAAATGGTCCAATTCACACACTTATCAAGATAATACGTGGTCATCCCTACTGCCTCTGGTCTGACGGACTCACTAAACACAAATGCATTGTTTGTAAATGATGTCTGTGTAGGAGAATGACCCTGGCTATCCGTAAATTTAAAAACAATTAAATGGTGCCTTCGCTTAATATAAGTCATATAACATTTATACTTTTCAATCAATCAAATTTATTTATAAAGCCATTCTTACATCAGCTGATGTCACAAAGTGCTGTACAGAAACCCAGCCTAAAACCCCCAACAGCAAGCAATGCGGGTGTAGAGGCACGGTGGCTAGGAAAAACTCCCCCGAAAGGCCAGCACCTAGAAAGAAACCTAGAGAGGAAGATGTCTATGAGGGGTGGCCAGTCCTCTTCTGGTTGTGCCTGGTGGAGATTATAACAGAACATGGCCAAGATGTTCAAATGTTCATAGATGACCAGCAGGGTCAAATAATAATAATCACAGTAGTTGTCGAGGGTGCAACAGGTCAGCACTTCAGGAGTAAATGTCAGTTGGCTTTTCATAGCAGATCATTCAGAGTATCTCTACCGCTCTTGCTGTCTCTAGAGAGTACTTTTGATACTTAAGTATATTTATAACTAAATACATTTAGACTCCTGCTGTATCTACAGAGTACTTAAGTATTTTTAGAACCAAATACTTTTAGACTTTTACTCAAGTAGCATTTTACTCAGTAACTTTCCCTTTTTACTTGAGTAACGTTCTTCTATTAAGGCATCTATATTTTTACTCAAGTATGACAATCGGGTATTTTTTCCCACCACAGCTTCTGAGTATAATGCATACCATGGTGTTGAGTTGCTCCACTGTTTTCAAGGGCTCTATTGCTTCAATCCACTGTCAGAACATTGTGTACACTGCCTGCATTTGTGACCTTATACCTTATTCAACTTTTTTTTTATTTATTTTTTTTACTTCAACCACATTTTTTGATGCTGACTCAAACTATTCTTGAACCACCCTCATACTGACATTCAGTGGGAATCAACCACTCTGTTATGAAAGGTATTACAATATACATGATGAAATGTTTGACAGGTGTGTCATCAGGGTGACTCTGGGTGACACTTGGGCTGTCACACCACACAATAGTTTGTTCTAGTCACTTCGCTCTACTGAACAATAGGAATTGTATTTACTTTCCTATCCTGTGTTTGTTTCCTATTAGTTTATTCAGTTTGCTCAGCATCCTCAGGGAAACAGGCTTCCCTCTTCGGGACACGCCAAAAACTCATGCATCACCTGCTAAATGCTGTGAGGACTATGAATAAAGTTAGCTTTTTGTATTGTTTTAAAGATTTGAAGATTGTGATTTTAACCTTTGACTTGCCCCAGCATACAGAGAAAATGTTCAGTTCTAAAACACATAGCACTTTATGACATGACATAAAATGAATTGCAACAGAGGTCTGTTTGGGAGACGTGAGCTCTGGGTCTTAAAATCCTCCTTCCTCACAGCCTAAGAGTTTAGCTTTATTCACCTGCGCCTTATTCCCCTTATATCTCATACACATTCAGTATTTCAATCAATCAATCAGTTATATGGCTAGACTTAATTAAGTAAAAAAAAAAAATGTTTGCATACCTGTATACAGTATATTGTTTTTATCATATCTGTAAATAAAGCATCTGCACCTCAATTAAAAGGGTTGTCTGATTCGGTCAGGAAAAATACCTTTTTTTCATAACACATTGGAATTGATCCTACAATGCTAAACATTTTGCATATTTACAATACTACAAACTGAACATACAGTTTTTAGGTTTAAGGCTGTGATTGGTTAATGTTCAGCCCCTGTGTGGTTTATGTTTAGGGTTGTGATTGGTTAATGTTCAGCCCCTGTGTGTTTTAGGTTTAGGGTTGTGATTGGTTAATGTTCAGCCCTGGTTTGTTTTAGGTTTAGGGTTGTGATTGGTTAATGTTCAGCCCTTGTGTGTTTTAGGTTTAGGGTTGTGATTGGTTAATGTTCAGCCCCTGTGTGTTTTAGGTTTAGGGTTGTGATTGGTTAATGTTCAGCCCTGGTTTGTTTTAGGTTTAAGGTTGTGATTGGTTAATGTTCAGCCCCTGTGTGTTTTAGGTTTAGGGTTGTGATTGGTTAATGTTCAGCCCCTGTGTGTTTTAGGTTTAAGGCTGTGATTGGTTAATGTTCAGCCCCTGTGTGGTTTAGGTTTAGGGTTGTGATTGGTTAATGTTCAGCCCCTGTGTGTTTTAGGTTTAGGGTTGTGATTGGTTAATGTTCAGCCCCTGTGTGTTTTAGGTTTAGGGTTGTGATTGGTTAATGTTCAGCCCCTGTGTGTTTTAGGTTTAGGTTTGTGATTGGTTCATGTTCAGCCCCTGTGTGTTTTAGGTTTAAGGCTGTGATTGGTTAATGTTCAGCCCCTGTGTGTTTTAGGTTTAGGTTTGTGATTGGTTCATGTTCAGCCCCTGTGTGTTTTAGGTTTAAGGCTGTGATTGGTTAATGTTCAGCCCCTGTGTGTTTTAGGTTTAGGGTTGTGATTGGTTAATGTTCAGCCCCTGTGTGTTTTAGGTTTAAGGCTGTGATTGGTTAATGTTTAGCCCCTGTGTGTTTTAGGTTTAGGGTTGTGATTGGTTAATGTTCATCCCCTGTGTGTTTTAGGTTTAGGGTTGTGATTGGTTAATGTTCAGCCCCTGTGTGTTTTAGGTTTAAGGCTGTGATTGGTTAATGTTCAGCCCCTGTGTGTTTTAGGTTTAGGGTTGTGATTGGTTAATGTTCAGCCCCATGGTTTCCATGTGTTTGATGCTGTTCCATTTGCTCCGTTCCAGCCAATAACACGAGCCCTCCTCCCTCAGCAGCCTCCACTGCTTGACATAATAGAATCTCATGTAGACAGATGTACACTCCTCTAAAGGTGCAACATTTGCTCTGTTCCAGCCACTATGATGAGCCCTCCTCCCTCAGCAGACTCCACTACTTGACATAATAGAATCTCATGTAGACAGATGTAGACTCCTCTAAAGCTGCAACAGGGAGGTTGCATTTCGCTCGTAAAATTATGTTGCGTCGACACTTTCTCTATTATTAGTTCTAGTTTAAAGTTGTAAATTGGTTGCCTGGTGGTCCAATCTGTTTGTCCTGTACAACAGATTGGCCTCAATCTCACACTCCCCTCTTCATTTATTTGGATAGTGAAGCTAAAACATTTCATTTGGCTCTATACTCCAGCATTTTTTATTTCAGATCAAATGTTTCATATCAGGTGACAGTACAGAATGTCACCTTTTATTTGAGGGTATTTTCATACATATTTGTTTTACAGTTTAGAAATGAAAGCACTTTATGTATCCAGGCACTCCATTTGAAGGTGTAATAAGTATTTAGACAAATTGTCCCATATTCCATGCAATGACTACATGAAGCTGTAGTAGTGGTTTCTTTGCAGCAATTCGACCATGAAGGCCTGATTAACGCAGTCTCCTCTGAAAAGTTGATGTTGAAATGTGTCCATATTAAGGCGAGAACAGCTCAAATAAGCAAAGAGAAACAACCGTCCATTATTACTTTAAGACATGAAGGTCAAATACAGTACATTTCAAGAACTTTGAACGTTTCTTCAAATGCAATCGCACAAACCATAAAGCGCAATGATGAAACTGGCTCTTCTGAGGACCGCCACAGGAAAGAAAGACCCAGAGTTACCCCTGCTGCAGAGGATAAATTCATTAGTTACCATACTCAGGAAATTGCAGTCCAAATAAAAGTAATAATAAAAGTAACAGACTCATCTCAACATCAACTGTTCAGAGGAGACTGCGTGAATCAGGCCTTCATGGTCAAATTGCTGCACAGAAACCACTACTAAAGGACACCAATAATAAGAAGAGACTTGATTAGGCCAAGAAACACGAACATGGACATTAGACTGGTGAAAATCTGTCCTTTGTTCTGGAGTCCAAATGTGATATTTTTGTTTCCAACCGCTGTGTCTTTGTGAAACGCAGAGTAGGTGAACGGATGTTTGGACACACCCTTGAATGAGTAGGTGTGTCCAAACCTTTGACTGGTACTCTAGGTTTTTTTCCACCATGAAAACATTTTGCACACCGCTTGAATATTTCACATCATACCTGTTAAACCTCATTTGTGATGCTGACACGCCCAAGATGCTTATCCATCATTGTTTGCCACACCCAAAAATATACATGATTTCCCCTCATACTGACACTGTCACTTCTCTTTGACAACTCAGTGGGAATAGACAGGTAAGCATATCTCAATATACAATAACAACTAATAATAATATATTATTATTATATTTAAGTAACTAGAATATTTGTAATTTAAAATGTTTTATTGTATTTTACTGACGTTTAGGACTTCATAGGCTTTAACATGATATGACATGGGAATGTGTGTGTTTTTCTGTGATTTTTAGTGGTCTCCCAAAAGATTTGTTTTATTATTTCGCAAGAATCTGATTTATTTAAAATGCCATTCTTAGTATGTTTCTCATTTCAGGAAAGGCAAGGTTCTATTACTGCACAATGTTGGGAATCCTGACTTAAAATACACTTATTTATTTGGACAGTGAAGCCAAAACTTTTCATTTGGCAATATATTGCAGCATTATGAATTTCCGATCAAATGTTTCATTTAAAAAGAGATGTTGTATTGTCACATACACCAGATAGGTGCAGTGAAATGTGTTGTTGTAAAGTGCCCCTGGAGAAAATGAGGGTAAAACACCTCGCTCTAGGGTACATCAACAGATTTTTCCCCATGACGGCTCGGATATTTAAACCAGCAACCTTTCAGTTACTGACCCAACTCTCTAACCGCTAGACTACCTGCTGCCTGTATGAGGTACGAGGTGACAGAACAGAATGTCACCTTTTATTTTCATAACGTTTAGAAATTAACATACTTTATGTATTAGGCATTTGAAGGTGTCATAAGTATTTGGACAAATTAACTTATATTGTATTAAAAACCCATAAAAGTCTAAGGCTTTCAGAATTTGAATTGTTTTAAGATGGTTGTATCATGTATACTTTATTTGAGTGTTAAACAGTGAATTTGGTCTTGCTGCTTGTAGCCGTACAAAAGCATTGAATATTATACAGTATTCGCACAAATCCAAAGGCAAAGCAGATCAATAAAAAGGACGTTTGTTCTGAAGTATCTGTCCTATATCTGAGAGATAAAAGAAAGGTCAGGAAATATATATATATATATATATTTATATTTACCCATATTTAACCAATGTATTTGGCATGAAACTACTTCCATATATACTTCCATATATTTTAATTTAATTTTACATTTATTTAACCAGGCAAGTCAGTTAAGAACATATTCTTATTTTCAATGACAGCCTGGGAACATGTTCAGGGGCAGAACGACCTTGTCAGCTCGGGGGTTTGAAAACGCAACCTTCCGGTTACTAGTCCAACGCTCTAACCACTAGGCTACGCTGCCGCCCCATATATACTTCCATATATACACATCCATATATACTTCCATATATACTTCCATATATACTTCCATATATACTTCCATATATACTTCCATATATACATCCATATATACTTCCATATATACTTCCATATATACTTCCATATATACTTCCATATATACTTCCATATATTCCATTCATGTTTTTAACTGGTACCAGGTTACGTTCAGACAAGAATTGTGAGGCTTGTGGGCGTCTTAGAACAAAACAACTGACGTGAGAGTCTCACCTTTCGATGGTGGGGTCATATTAGTGAGCTGGTCGGATGCTACAGACAGAAGTTGGCAGATAAGAGGTACCGACTTCAAGCAAGTCCTGTGACTCTTGTGGGGGTCGAAGAGAAAATCTGAGAATAATATAACAATAATAATATATGCCATTTAGCTGAGAACATAAAAATCATAACAAGTTGTTTTATTTAAATCCCACATTTATAATTAGATGTTTCAAAATATATTGTTTTTGTATGTTTTTCATGTTTTGAACAGATATTCTGATCAATTTCATCCACAGCAAGTTGTTATGAATATCAAAGTGTTTCTGTGGTACTCTGAGGCTGAAAGATTGGTGATTGAGCTAACCTTAAATATGGGGTCTCCCTATCTATATATTTTCAGGGTACATACATCTATCTACCTGTGTAAAATTAGGTGTTTTTATCATAAAGTTGACTATTGACTCCAGATTTTTAGTTTAGCCACGCGCCACTAGTATACAAAAGATAGACTCTTTTTTATTTCATTATTTCATCATTATTTCATTATCATTGGGAATTGGGAAAGGGTAGCTAGTCAGTTGTACACCTGAATGCATTCAATTGAAATGTGTCTTCCACATTTAACCCAACGCCTCTGAATCAGAGAGGTGCAGGGGGCTGCCATAATGGACATTCACGGCACCTGGGGAACAGTGGGTTAACTACCTTGCACAGGGACAGAATGACAGATTTTTACATTGCCAGTAACTAGTTGCTTGACAAAATCCTAAAATGTCAGAAGGATCAGAAATGATTAAATGTTTTACCCCCTTGGGGTCATAATGTACCCCCCTTGGGGTCATAATGTACCCCCCTTGGGGTCATAATGTACCCCCCTTGGGGTCAAAATGTACCCCCCTTGGGGTCATAATGTACCCCCCTTGGGGTCACAATGTACCCCCCTTGGGGTCATAATTTACCCCCTTGGGGTCCCCCTTGGGGTCATAATGTACCCCCCTTGGGGTCAAATGTGGGGTCATAATGTACCCCCCTTGGGGTCATAATGTACCCCCCTTGGGGTCATAATTTACCCCCCTTGGGGTCATAATGTACCCCCCTTGGGGTCACAATGTACCCCCCTTGGGGTCATAATTTACCCCCCTTGGGGTCATAATGTACCCCCCTTGGGGTCATAATGTACCCCCCTTGGGGTCAAAATGTACCCCCCTTGGGGTCATAATGTACCCCCCTTGGGGTCATAATGTACCCCCCTTGGGGTCATAATGTATCCCCGTTGGGGTCATAATGTACCCCCCTTGGGGTCATAATGTACCCCCCTTGGGGTCAAAATGTACCCCCCTTGGGGTCATAATGTACCCCCCTTGGGGTCATAATGTATCCCCCTTGGGGTCATAATGTACCCCCCTTGGGGTCATAATGTACCCCCCTTGGGGTCATAATGTACCCCCCTTGGGGTCATAATGTACCCCCCTTGGGGTCATAATGTATCCCCGTTGCTTCCGTTAGGGTTAATACACTATAAGTGTATTTGTCCAAATACTTGACACCTTCAAATGGGGGGACAAGATGCATAAAGTGCTTTCATTTCTAAACGGTTAAACAGATATTTATGATAATACCCTCAAATAACAGGTGACATTCTGTACTGTCACCTCATATAAAACATTTGGTCTCTAATCTAAAATGCTGGAGTATAGAGACAAATTAAACGTTTTATCTTGACTGTCCAAATAAATATGGAATGTGTGTTTGAACTGGAATTCATCTTTAAATATTTCACTTGATTTCAAAACATAATTTCTTGCGAAGGTCTGTGAATTATAACCACGATCTGTATGGGTGTGTATCTCAAGTCAGTATTTGGACTTTACACATAACATTTGGTTTCTTACCTAATTAACAGATTATGCATATCTACAATATATGATTCATTTCATTGATAGAATTTCAGTTATTATCCTTTAATTATATGCCCAAATATTAAATCATTTTTTATAATTTCCAAATGGATTTGCCAACCAGCAGTGTTTGCCGGTGCTATTGTACCTTCTTATGAGGATGTTCTGCATTATCTGTAATATGCTTTTCAACACCAAAGGTTTCCATTTATGGGAAGGAGAGCCATACCCAATCTGATGATGGGATGCCTCACTACTTCAATATGGGCCCTACTACTCTCAGCTATCGGATTTGGTAAGTTAATTTGACAGACAAAGAAATCCCAACCTTGGCTCTCCTGTGTATACAGTGTATAAGTGCAGTGTTAGGAATATTATGAATAAATGAATAAACAATATCCTCATTTTAAATAGAGCTGTAACTAAGTCAACTTATACTCTATTTTATTATATCTGATTAACAATATGAGTTCATAAGTGAGGGATTGTGGAGCCTGAAACAGGGTGTAATTACATTTAAATAAATACAATTCCAGCCAAGTTGGAGGAGATTAGGAGTGAGGGTTTTTAAGTAAGCAGAAAAGATCTTTAAACTATGGTTGAACCGACAAAACTTAGCTCTGGGGTGTTTTAGATAAGGCAGTGAGTGCATTCCTAGGTTTTCCATTAATTAGAACTGTCAGCTAAGTGGTGATCGATAATGGTGAGGGGTCAAAAGTTAATTTAGTTGTGTTGTGTGTCCTGTGTATGTGCTAGTGGGTCAGAATGAACTTTGAATGAACTTTTAAAGTTCCTTTGTCTCGGTCGAGAGGAGGAGATTCATTCCAGAAGCAATGAAATGACGTCATGTTATTGTATATAGGCTGTTGCTCGTGGTAACATGGCAGCGCGCTCCGAGAATAAATACTATTATCTATTATTGATAAGACTGGTCTCCATCTATTTTATGCAAAGAAGAATCTTACAAATTCTCATAAAATAGATTAAGGGAATTCAATTAACGAAAACATATTGGAATAATTAAAATACAGTAACAGCAGGTTTTTTTTATATGCTAAATAATAAATGAAACGCCAGTCTGTGTGTTCAGTACCTGGTAAGTTTTAATTTAAACCATCCATAGTTAAACCCAACAAGTTGTTTGATATTTAATAACCCAGAAATCAATTGACACCTCAGTTTATTACATCTAACAAATGCTGATAATAGATTAAATAAGAAACCCAAGATATAACTTTTATAGATTCTTGGTTCTGTCAATAAAGATATTCAACTGATAATTCAACGTTGAATGTTTCTTTCCTTCTTATCTATTTCAGGCTGCATAGCTACACTGATCTCTGCAGAGGTAGGTTGTCTCCCAATGCCAGATCATTTCACGCTCTTATACTGGTAGATTAACATAGTGTCAAGAAATCGCTCTATTTTCAGTGTATTGACATGCGATGTTGTAGTCTGTATTAAGGAATAAGGTATCATTATTATTATTATAAAAATATAATTTATCTTAATTATTGCTTGTACTATTTATATCCCAACAATATTATGGGCTATATGGTTGTGTTTTTCAGAGTAATGTAACACAAATGAACGGTAGGTCATTTATTAAATATAATTTCAACAAAAATCTGTATTAAGTAGCTACTACGATGTGAATAAACTGATATTTTGTAATTAGATAACAACCAATAAACTGGTTAAAAGCTACAATTGAATAACATTAAAATAGAGTCATTTAGCAGACACTCTTATCCAGAGTAACTTACAGGAGCAATTAGGGTTAGGTGCCTTGCTCAAGGGCACATACAGTTTTGTTCACCTAGTCGCTCAGAGATTCAAACCAGCAACCTTTTTGTTTACTTGCCCAATGCTCTTAAACCACTAGACTACCTTCTGCCCAACAACAAAGCATTCATTAAAATCCAAATGACAATGACTCATGACTCAGTGATATTCCACAACTACCATTTGTCATTGATTACTTATGTCGCTTTTCCTCTGCTACTTGTCAAAATCTTAGAGCCACATCAGTGGAGCCCGGAAAACAGGTAAGTGTTCACAAGCATGTAGCTACACTCGCATCTGCTAACCATCAAATTTGATTTGAGTTATTGAGCATTATTGGCGCTGGTTTTTTTTTGTTGTGGTAAATTCCATGCCATAGTGGCTTTGACCTCTATATGGACAAAGTTAAGCCTGTTATTTCATTTTTTTTTCTGGAACAGAATGACGAACAATGCCTCACAAGGGGCCTGCAATTCAACAACACTGAATCAAGCCATTTCCAGGGTAAGTCTGTCCGGGTAGAGATGAGGTAGACATTAACAAACAAATAATGAAGGATGAGTATTATTGGAATCTAGCTTTTACAGCATTGCTACAGTGTCAATTTGTTTTAATGACAGAAGCTTCATAAAACATAGGCCTATGTAATAGGCTGTAATATCAGCACAACCAATCAGAACCGTTAAAACATCAGCAACATGGTCCTATTTGTTATTCGATAGTGCCCTCTGGTGGCAAACCAATGAATAGCACCTACACCTGTTATTTGTAAACATTAATGCAGAAAAAAAACAAATGGTTATCTGTGACGTTTGTTCTCTGTACAAATGTATTAACGTATCTGTCTTCCTATTTAGATTTCTAAATCTGTAGACACCCTGACTAACCAACTGTCCTGTGAGGGAGGGAACAACCAGAGCTTTCCTGAAGAGAAGGTCAACGTGCTGCAACAAGACCTCAGACGGATTATGAAATTGGCCTTAAAAGTCTTCCTTCACTTGGTACTTAATCTTTTCGTACTAAGACCTCACTCGCACATTTTACTAAACTAAGAATCATATTAGTATTAACTAAGAATCATATTAGTATTAACTAAGAATCATATTAGTATTAACTAAGAATCATATTAGTATTAACTAAGAATCATATTAGTATTAACTAAGAATCATATTAGTATTAACTAAGAATCATATTAGTATTAACTAAGAATCATATTAGTATTAACTAAGAATCATATTAGTATTAACTAAGAATCATATTAGTATTAACTAAGAATCATATCACCAGTACCCCCTGTATATAGCCTCCACATTGACTCTGTACCGGTACCCCCTGTATATAGCCTCCACATTGACTCTGTACCAGTACCCCCTGTATATAGCCTCCACATTGACTCTATACCAGTACCCCCTGTATATAGCCTCCACATTGACTCTGTACCGGTACCCCCTGTATATAGCCTCCACATTGACTCTGTACCGGTACCCCCTGTATATAGCCTCCACATTGACTCTGTACCAGTACCCCCTGTATATAGCCTCCACATTGACTCTATACCAGTACCCCCTGTATATAGCCTCCACATTGACTCTGTACCAGTACCCCCTGTATATAGCCTCCACATTGACTCTGTACCAGTACCCCCTGTATATAGCCTCCACATTGACTCTGTACCAGTATCCCCTGTATATAGCCTCCACATTGACTCTGTACCGGTATCCCCTGTATATAGCCTCCACATTGACTCTGTACCGGTACCCCCTGTATATAGCCTCCACATTGACTCTGTACCAGTATCCCCTGTATATAGCCTCCACATTGACTCTGTACTGGTACCCCCTGTATATAGCCTCCACATTGACTCTATACCAGTACCCCCTGTATATAGCCTCCACATTGACTCTGTACCAGTACCCCCTGTATATAGCCTCCACATTGACTCTGTACCAGTATCCCCTGTATATAGCCTCCACATTGACTCTGTACCAGTATCCCCTGTATATAGCCTCCACATTGACTCTGTACCGGTACCCCCTGTATATAGCCTCCACATTGACTCTGTACCAGTATCCCCTGTATATAGCCTCCACATTGACTCTGTACTGGTACCCCCTGTATATAGCCTCCACATTGACTCTATACCAGTACCCCCTGTATATAGCCTCCACATTGACTCTGTACCAGTACCCCCTGTATATAGCCTCCACATTGACTCTGTACCGGTACCCCCTGTATATAGCCTCCACATTGACTCTATACCAGTACCCCCTGTATATAGCCTCCACATTGACTCTGTACCGGTACCCCCTGTATATAGCCTCCACATTGACTCTATACCAGTACCCCCTGTATATAGCCTCCACATTGACTCTATACCAGTACCCCCTGTATATAGCCTCCACATTGACTCTGTACCAGTACCCCCTGTATATAGCCTCCACATTGACTCTGTACCAGTACCCCCTGTATATAGCCTCCACATTGACTCTGTACCGGTACCCCTGTATATAGCCTCCACATTGACTCTGTACCGGTACCCCCTGTATATAGCCTCCACATTGACTCTGTACCAGTACCCCCTGTATATAGCCTCCACATTGACTCTGTACCAGTACCCCTGTATATAGCCTCCACATTGACTCTGTACCAGTATCCCCTGTATATAGCCTCCACATTGACTCTGTACTGGTACCCCTGTATATAGCCTCCACATTGACTCTGTACCAGTACCCCCTGTATATAGCCTCCACATTGACTCTGTACCAGTACCCCCTGTATATAGCCTCCACATTGACTCTGTACCAGTACCCCCTGTATATAGCCTCCACATTGACTCTGTACCGGTATCCCCTGTATATAGCCTCCACATTGACTCTGTACCGGTACCCCTGTATATAGCCTCCACATTGACTCTGTACCAGTACCCCTGTATATAGCCTCCACATTGACTCTGTACCAGTACCCCCTGTATATAGCCTCCACATTGACTCTATACCAGTACCCCCTGTATATAGCCTCCACATTGACTCTGTACCAGTACCCCCTGTATATAGCCTCCACATTGACTCTGTACCAGTACCCCCTGTATATAGCCTCCACATTGACTCTGTACCAGTACCCCCTGTATATAGCCTCCACATTGACTCTGTACCAGTACCCCCTGTATATAGCCTCCACATTGACTCTATACCAGTACCCCCTGTATATAGCCTCCACATTGACTCTGTACCAGTACCCCCTGTATATAGCCTCCACATTGACTCTATACCAGTACCCCTGTATATAGCCTCCACATTGACTCTGTACCAGTACCCCCTGTATATAGCCTCCACATTGACTCTGTACCAGTACCCCCTGTATATAGCCTCCACATTGACTCTGTACCGTACCCCCTGTATATAGCCTCCACATTGACTCTGTACCAGTACCCCCTGTATATAGCCTCCACATTGACTCTATACCAGTACCCCTGTATATAGCCTCCACATTGACTCTGTACCGGTATCCCTGTATATAGCCTCCACATTGACTCTGTACCGGTATCCCCTGTATATAGCCTCCACATTGACTCTGTACCAGTACCCCTGTATATAGCCTCCACATTGACTCTGTACCAGTACCCCCTGTATATAGCCTCCACATTGACTCTGTACCGGTACCCCATGTATATAGCCTCCACATTGACTCTGTACCAGTACCCCCTGTATATAGTCTCCACATTGACTCTGTACCAGTACCCCCTGTATATAGCCTCCACATTGACCCTGTACCAGTACCCCCTGTATATAGCCTCCACATTGACTCTGTACCAGTACCCCCTGTATATAGTCTCCACATTGACTCTGTACCAGTACCCCTGTATATAGTCTCCACATTGACTCTGTACCGGTACCCCTGTATATAGTCTCCACATTGACTCTGTATCAGTACCCCTTGTATATAGTCTCCACATTGACTCTGTACCAGCTGTACCCCCTGTATATAGCCTCCACATTGACTCTGTACCGTACCCCCTGTATATAGCCTCCACATTGACTCTGTACCGGTACCCCCTGTATATAGCCTCCACATTGACTCTGTACCGGTACCCCCTGTATATAGCCTCCACATTGACTCTGTACCAGTACCCCCTGTATATAGCCTCCACATTGACTCTGTACCAGTACCCCTGTATATAGCCTCCACATTGACTCTGTACCGTACCCCCTGTATATAGCCTCCACATTGACTCTGTACCAGTACCCCCTGTATAGCCTCCACATTGACTCTGTACCGGTACCCCCTGTATATAGCCTCCACATTGACTCTATACCGGTACCCCCTGTATATAGCCTCCACATTGACTCTGTACCGGTACCCCCTGTATATAGCCTCGCTACTGTTATTTTACTGCTGCTATTTAATTATTTGTTATTTGTTATTTTTTACTTAACACTTTTTTCTTAAAACTGCATTGTTGGTTAAGGGCTTTAAGGGCTTGTAAGTAAGAATTTCACTGTAAGGTCTACACCTGCTGCATTCGTCCTATGTGACTAATACAATTTGATTTGATTTGATCTGACGCTCACACCTGGTCATGAATTAAAATCAACATGGACGATGTTTGATTTTCAGAAAGTGTAAACAATGTAAACTGTCCAATTTATTTCAGGGCACCAATGAATCAAAGTCTGAGGTCCTGGATGTCTTTGGAGCTTTGAACAGTCTCAACAGTGATAACGATCAAAATGTGCACTTCATCCGCCTGTGGTTCAACGTCCAGCTGGTACCTCTTTTACCCCACATTACCGGAGACTTCCTGTCCCTGTTGAGCACAAGAGACTTCAGCTGCAGCTCCTATCAGGCACTGTGCGTTGACAATCATTCTGATTCCCATATTACTAAGGAAATTGTCCTCTTCAATGTTGTTTCATCTCAAATCTTTTCTATTTAAGGGTCCTGGGATTGAGTGGTGAACTGGTATCCATTAATGAAGAGCAGAAACAATTGATCTACACTCACTTTATCCGTCTTTTCCTGTTCAGAAAGGGATCATCAGGTATTTAACATTTTAAGAATAGCAGAATTTGCCAACATGTAAGATTTAATTGTGTTGTTAATTTTTTTGGTCAAATAATGAATTCAGAAAGTAAAGTGCTGTTTTAATTGGATCCAGATCCTGGATGCTTGGGAAATGCAAATGAAAGTGCAGACTGGTTGTTGAAAAACTTTGGAAACTTTTCAAGCATTGCTGATTTAAAGGATCTGTATGAACTAAACCAGCATTTCTCTGCGGTGAGTATTTCATAATCTCATGAGGTTTGACGATAAAAATCATGGCAAAAGAGAAATCCACAATTAACACATGTTGTTGTTTTTTTTTAGCTGGAGGTTTTGAAAATCCTTTCACCAAACCAGAAAGCTGAATTGATACTGGACCCAAGCACTGGCGCTCTGGAGAATGAGACTCTTGTGAAGAACGTTTTCATCAGCTTGCTGGATTCTCCAAGGGAAGAGCAGCTCAATGAGTTCTTTGTGACTTTTGTTGAAGTCACCAAGCAGGTCAGTACATCACTCTCTGGCTGGAATGGACCTTGTACAGTGAGACCTGGCTCTCGACAAAGTCATCTGACAAAACAATCAGGATGAATGGATGTCCTCTAAGCCATGAACCATTTATTTTCCAGGAAAACATCACTATCATCACAAACACAGCCGTAAGAGACACAATGCTAGACCTGACCTTGATGGCTCTTGCTCCCAAATTCGATGTTTTTGAGCCAAAGACTTCCAGCTGTGGTTCCAAGTCAATCTGGTTGTTCTGCTGGCCAGCTTCCATCCTGGCAGATTGGTTGATATCCCCCTAAACATCACCTGTGAATCCTACAATGCCATGTAAGAGACTACTTTACCCCAAACAAACATACAAGGGACTACCTCGTAAAGTACAGATTGACAAAAGACTGCACTAATGTCTCTTTCCTTTTTCTCTCAGATTTACGGGTCTCGACCAAAGTTTGGAATCTCTTCCGCCTCACCTCTCACAGGGTGTAAAGTCATGGGATCTTATTTCAAATAGACCTTTTGTTTACGATACGGGAAAGGTCATGCATCTGGTATCTGCATTGTGGCATTGTTCAGAAAGCCAAAGCATCTCTTTTGTTTTCTCATTTAATTTCACACTGGTAACAATATTATTTCCCCCCCATATAGTGCAAAGAAACATTGGTCAATGGTAAGTTGATGCTAGCTTTGCAATTTACATTTTCTTGAATCAGATTGGCAATTTATGATTTGTGTCTGAAGAACTATTGTTTTTATGTTCTCTTTTGCAGAGAAACAACTTTGTGCTGGATTTAACAGGTGGGTTCAGTGCTGTCTTGCACAGTGCAGGTTGTAAGACATTGAGACACACAAGGTATCATTTGTAAACTAATCATGTATTTTTCATTACCGTTTCCTACAGCACACAACTGAAGCAACAAATGTCGTTTGGGAATTCCAATGAATCCCTTTGCAATTTCAACATCTCTGAATATGCCTGTTCCTCAGTAAGCTTTTTCAATTCACCACTAAATGTTGTCAGTAGCAACAGATACATTTCTCTTGTCCTCATCTTCTTTATTGATGTTACTCATGTTGATGTCACAGTTGTCTAATTTGGTTCACGTCCCTGCATTCTTTTCTTTAAGACAACCCTTCTGTCAGCGGACAACTTGGTGACGATCCTGAAATGCCAATTGTCCAGCAAAAATACTTACTCAACAGAAATGTGGAAGCTGTTCTTCCAAAACAATGCTGCTATTCTGGACCAGGCTCTTCTGGATTACTCCAGCATGGTATGTTGAATCCCAGAATTACAACAAAATGTTGGCAATATGTGTGGATTTTGTCAATAAACATCTGTTTATACCTTTCCAGAACCCCAACACCAGCAGTCCAGCTATGCCAAATGTCCTTGATGCCATTGGAGATGTCAAACTCAACAACTTCATGAATGCACAGCTGAACAACGCCAGTTTCGTTGACAAGTTGTTCCAGAAGATGCTCCGTCCATTCTTGGCATCTCCATCTAGGAATTTCCTCTCCTGTCTCAGCTCAAAGAACTTCAGTTGTCAGACCTACCAAATTGTGTATGTAAAGCCATGATACCCAATGCCATCGTCAATACAACTGGTGATATGCCTACAATTGAATAAGAAGTCAAGATAACATAGGTAACATGGGCTCTGTTCTCTTTCAGCATTGAGGCTCTAAGCAACCAATCAGCCTCCATGGACAGAGACCAACAACGAGTGATCTTCACTCATTACATCTATCCATTCCTTTCAAGAAATGACTCATCAGGTAATAAATGGTTCTGGGAAGCACAAAACATACACACTTCTCTGGGCCAATCCATTGAAGTCATCTGCTTAGGGAACTTAAAGTCCATTTGTTTAACTCTGCTTTTGTTTCAGATCCCGGCTGTGTCTCAAACACCAGTGGAAGCATGGACTGGCTCCAGAGGAACTTTGGCATCTTTTCTGTTTTTGCAGAACTGCAGGAGTTACAAGTCCTTAATCCCCACTTCTCCAGCGTAAGTTTCCTAGGTGTTTGTCTGGATGGTTATCCCCTCAATAACATTACCGTGCCACTCACTGACATGTGCCACCTTTCTTTTTCTTTTTCTATTTGTAGAAGGAATCACTGTCGCTGCTTACCCCAACCCAAGTGGCACAATTGACATTGACCTCTGGGGCATTGAATGACACAGATGACATTAAATTTGTGTTTACGCGGCTGGAGGAAGGAGACGCTTTCAAAAATGTTGACGAGTTTCTGACGCAACTGACCGCAAGGGAAGAGGTAATGCACTTTTGAGATAAACAAACTGCATGATTTCATCTTGACAAATAGCAATCCCCATGTCTTCCTGTGTCTCCCTTTGTGGATAGTGAAGGACAACAAATGAGAAACGAGCAACCTATCAATCTTCTACTTTCATTTATTACCGGCAAAGCTCGATGGAATGCCGTGATGAGTTGTGCAGTGTTGAGGAACTCTGGTCATGTGTTTCAACAGATTCCTGACATCCATCCAGCCGTGAGAGATGTGATGATGAATCAGACGTTCAACATCATCAGCCTTCAATTCCCAGAGTTCGAAACGCTGGACTGGATTGCATGGTTCGAAGTAAAGCTGATTCCCATCCTCCCCAGTTTTAATGAAGTCATGCTCACCATTGCTACCTCAAACGTCAACTGCACCAACTACCAAGTCATGTGAGTAGGGGCCAACTTCCTGCTAAAATTAGCCATGGATTCAATGACTAAAATCTATTGCAAATGTGGGGTGGAAGCGTCATGAGTGTATCTTTTCCCATTTACAGTGTAAATGGAATGGACAGAGCTTTCCCTGAAATGACTCAGGATAGAAGAGAAGGAATCGCAAGAGTCCTGCTGAAATACCTGAGGAAATCTGTGCACCTCATCAATGGACCAGGTAGGACTCACCAAGCAGGTTGTTGTGCTCATTGGCTTTCTGTTTGATTCTTCATCGCCTATGCTGGATGAAGCGTGCTTTGTTTGAAAGGAGTGAACAGTTGGCATGTTGCTTCCTTGTCTATTGAATATAACATCAATGTACTCCACTTTTCAATAACCAAAACGGCCATACATGTCTTTTAGCTTGCAGGCAGGACATCCACGATGACAATGACTGGCTTGCAATCAACCTGGGTTCATACTCCGATTACACAACCTATTCGGATCTCAAAGACTTCAACATCTCAGGGGTAAAACAATTGTTTGCCAGTGTTCTTTGCATGACCAGAATTGAATAGTTTTACACTGCTCATGTGTGGAATTATGGCTATTTAGAGGGCAACAGCATTGTATTCTGTTGTCTTCTTCTCCCAGGTGGCAGTTCTAGACTCCCTCTCACCAAACCAGAAAGCTGAATTGATACTGGACCCAAGCACTGGCGCTCTGGAGAATGAGACTCTTGTGAAGAACGTTTTCATCAGCTTGCTGGATTCTCCAAGGGAAGAGCAGCTCAATGAGTTCTTTGTGACTTTTGTTGAAGTCACCAAGCAGGTCAGTACATCACTCTCTGGCTGGAATGGACTTTGTACAGTGAGACCTGGCTCTCGACAAAGTCATCTGACAAAACAATCAGGATGAATGGATGTCCTCCTAAGCCATGAACCATTTATTTTCCAGGAAAACATCACTATCATCACAAACACAGCCGTAAGAGACACAATGCTAGACCTGACCTTGATGGCTCTTGCTCCCAAATTCGACGTTTTGAGCCAAAAGACTTCCAGCTGTGGTTCCAAGTCAATCTGGTTGTTCTGCTGGCCAGCTTCTATCCTGGCAGATTGGTTGATATCCCCCTAAACATCACCTGTGAATCCTACAATGCCATGTAAGAGACTACTTTACCCCAAACAAACGTACAAGGGACTACCTCGTAAAGTACAGATTGACAAAAGACTGCACTAATGTCTCTTTCCTTTTTCTCTCAGATTTACGGGTCTCGACCAAAGTTTGGAATCTCTTCCGCCTCACTTCTCACAGGGTGTAAAGTCAAGCTTGGTTGCACTGATGAAGACATTCCAACGTATGTGATAAACTGCTATTTTTCAACAACAGACACTGTATCATCTGAGCCCAGCATTTATAGAACATTTAAAAAATCTCCAAAAAGGCATTCTGTTATTTTGCTAACTCATATGCTCCCAAATCTTCCCATTGATTGACTGACCTTATTTAAATTACCCCCCTCAAAGGTTGCTCAAGGCCTCCAGCTTTAATTGTGGTAAGTACTCTCTGAGTAAATTTACATTACATTTAAGTCATTTAGCAGACGCTCTTATCCAGAGCGACTTACAAATTGGTGCATACACCTTATGACATCCAGTGGAACAGCCACTTTACAATAGTGCATCTAAATCTTTTTAGGGGGGTGAGAAGGATTACTTACCCTATCCTAGGTATTCCTTGAAGAGGTGGGGTTTCAGGTGTCTCCGGAAGGTGGTGATTGACTCCGCTGTCCTGGCGTCGTGAAGGAGTTTGTTCCACCATTGGGGGGCCAGAGCAGCGAACAGTTTTGACTGGGCTGAGCGGGAACTGTACTTCCTCAGTGGTAGGGAGGCGAGCAGGCCAGAGGTGGATGAACGCAGTGCCCTTGTTTGGGTGTAGGGCCTGATCAGAGCCTGGAGGTACTGAGGTGCCGTTCCCCTCACAGCTCCGTAGGCAAGCACCATGGTCTTGTAACGGATGCGAGCTTCAACTGGAAGCCAGTGGAGAGAGCGGAGGAGCGGGGTGACGTGAGAGAACTTGGGAAGGTTGAACACCAGACGGGCTGCGGCGTTCTGGATGAGTTGTAGGGGTTTAATGGCACAGGCAGGGAGCCCAGCCAACAGCGAGTTGCAGTAATCAAGACGGGAGATGACAAGTGCCTGGATTAGGACCTGCGCCGCTTCCTGTGTGAGGCAGGGTCGTACTCTGCGGATGTTGTAGAGCATGAACCTACATGAACGGGACACCGCCTTGATGTTAGTTGAGAACGACAGGGTGTTGTCCAGGATTACGCCAAGGTTCTTAGAGCTCTGGGAGTGGGATCTTATTTCAAATAGACCTTTTGTTTACGATACGGGAAAGGTCATGCAACTGGTATCTGCATTGTGGCATTGTTCAGAAAGCCAAAGCATCTCTTTTGTTTTCTCATTTAATTTCACACTGGTAACAATATTATTTCCCCCATATAGTGCAAAGAAACATTGGTCAATGGTAAGTTGATGCTAGCTTTGCAATTTACATTTTCTTGAATCAGATTGGCAATTTATGATTTGTGTCTGAAGAACTATTGTTTTTATGTTCTCTTTTGCAGAGAAACAACTTTGTGCTGGATTTAATAGGTGGGTTCAGTGCTGTCTTGCACAGTGCAGGTTGTAAGACATTGAGACACACAAGGTATCATTTGTAAACTAATCATGTATTTTTCATTACCGTTTCCTACAGCACACAACTGAAGCAACAAATGTCGTTTGGGAATTCCAATGAATCCCTTTGCAATTTCAACATCTCTGAATATGCCTGTTCCTCAGTAAGCTTTTTCAATTCACCACTAAATGTTGTCAGTAGCAACAGATACATTTCTCTTGTCCTCATCTTCTTTATTGATGTTACTCATGTTGATGTCACAGTTGTCTAATTTGGTTCACGTCCCTGCATTCTTTTCTTTAAGACAACCCTTCTGTCAGCGGACAACTTGGTGACGATCCTGAAATGCCAATTGTCCAGCAAAAATACTTACTCAACAGAAATGTGGAAGCTGTTCTTCCAAAACAATGCTGCTATTCTGGACCAGGCTCTTCTGGATTACTCCAGCATGGTATGTTGAATCCCAGAATTACAACAAAATGTTGGCAATATGTGTGGATTTTGTCAATGAACATCTGTTTATACCTTTCCAGAACCCCAACACCAGCAGTCCAGCTATGCCAAATGTACTTGATGCCATTGGAGATGTCAAACTCAACAACTTCACGAATGCACAGCTGAACAACGCCAGTTTCGTTGACAAGTTGTTCCAGAAGATGCTCCGTCCATTCTTGGCATCTCCATCTAGGAATTTCCTCTCCTGTCTCAGCTCAAAGAACTTCAGTTGTCAGACCTACCAAATTGTGTATGTAAAGCCATGATACCCAATGCCATCGTCAATACAACCGGTGATATGCCTACAATTGAATAAGAAGTCAAGATAACATAGGTAACATGGGCTCTGTTCTCTTTCAGCATTGAGGCTCTAAGCAACCAATCAGCCTCCATGGACAGAGAGCAACAACGAGTGATCTTCACTCATTACATCTATCCATTCCTTTCAAGAAATGACTCATCAGGTAATAAATGGTTCTGGGAAGCACAAAAACATACACACTTCTCTGGGCCAATCCATTGAAGTCATCTGCTTAGGGGAACTTAATGTCCATTTGTTTAACTCTGCTTTTGTTTCAGATCCCGGCTGTGTCTCAAACACCAGTGGAAGCATGGACTGGCTCCAGAGGAACTTTGGCATCTTTTCTGTTTTTGCAGAACTGCAGGAGTTACAAGTCCTTAATCCCCACTTCACCAGCGTAAGTTTCCTAGGTGTTTGTCTGGATGGTTATCCCCTCAATAACATTACCGTGCCACTCACTGACATGTGCCACCTTTCTTTTTCTTTTTCTATTTGTAGAAGGAATCACTGTCGCTGCTTACCCCAACCCAAGTGGCACAATTGACATTGACCTCTGGGGCATTGAATGACACAGATGACATTAAATTTGTGTTTACGCGGCTGGAGGAAGGAGACGCTTTCAAAAATGTTGACGAGTTTCTGACACAACTGACCGTAAAGGAAGAGGTAATCCACTTTTGAGATAAACAAACTGCATGATTTCATCTTGACAAATAGCAATCCCCATGTCTTCCTGTGTCTCCCTTTGTGGATAGTGAAGGACAACAAATGAGAAACGAGCAACCTATCAATCTTCTACTTTCATTTATTACCGGCAAAGCTCGATGGAATGCCGTGATGAGTTGTGCAGTGTTGAGGAACTCTGGTCATGTGTTTCAACAGATTCCTGACATCCATCCAGCCGTGAGAGATGTGATGATGAATCAGACGTTCAACATCATCAGCCTTCAATTCCCAGAGTTCGAAACGCTGGACTGGATTGCATGGTTCGAAGTAAAGCTGATTCCCATCCTCCCCAGTTTTAATGAAGTCATGCTCACCATTGCTACCTCAAACGTCAACTGCACCAACTACCAAGTCATGTGAGTAGGGGCCAACTTCCTGCTAAAATTAGCCATGGATTCAATGACTAAAATCTATTGCAAATGTGGGGTGGAAGCGTCATGAGTGTATCTTTTCCCATTTACAGTGTAAATGGAATGGACAGAGCTTTCCCTGAAATGACTCAGGATAGAAGAGAAGGAATCGCAAGAGTCCTGCTGAAATACCTGAGGAAATCTGTGCACCTCATCAATGGACCAGGTAGGACTCACCAAGCAGGTTGTTGTGCTCATTGGCTTTCTGTTTGATTCTTCATCGCCTATGCTGGATGAAGCGTGCTTTGTTTGAAAGGAGTGAACAGTTGGCATGTTGCTTCCTTGTCTATTGAATATAACATCAATGTACTCCACTTTTCAATAACCAAAACGGCCATACATGTCTTTTAGCTTGCAGGCAGGACATCCACGATGACAATGACTGGCTTGCAATCAACCTGGGTTCATACTCCGATTACACAACCTATTCGGATCTCAAAGACTTCAACATCTCAGGGGTAAAACAATTGTTTGCCAGTGTTCTTTGCATGACCAGAATTGAATAGTTTTACACTGCTCATGTGTGGAATTATGGCTATTTAGAGGGCAACAGCATTGTATTCTGTTGTCTTCTTCTCCCCAGGTGGCAGTTCTAGACTCCCTCTCACCAAACCAGAAAGCTGAATTGATACTGGACCCAAGCACTGGCGCTCTGGAGAATGAGACTCTTGTGAAGAACGTTTTCATCAGCTTGCTGGATTCTCCAAGGGAAGAGCAGCTCAATGAGTTCTTTGTGACTTTTGTTGAAGTCACCAAGCAGGTCAGTACATCACTCTCTGGCTGGAATGGACTTTGTACAGTGAGACCTGGCTCTCGACAAAGTCATCTGACAAAACAATCAGGATGAATGGATGTCCTCCTAAGCCATGAACCATTTATTTTCCAGGAAAACATCACTATCATCACAAACACAGCCGTAAGAGACACAATGCTAGACCTGACCTTGATGGCTCTTGCTCCCAAATTCGGCGTTTTTGAGCCAAAAGACTTCCAGCTGTGGTTCCAAGTCAATCTGGTTGTTCTGCTGGCCAGCTTCCATCCTGGCAGATTGGTTGATATCCCCCTAAACATCACCTGTGAATCCTACAATGCCATGTAAGAGACGACTTTACCCCAAACAAACGTACAAGGGACTACCTCGTAAAGTACAGATTGACAAAAGACTGCACTAATGTCTCTTTCCTTTTTCTCTCAGATTTACGGGTCTCGACCAAAGTTTGGAATCTCTTCCGCCTCACCTCTCACAGGGTGTAAAGTCAAGCTTGGATGCACTGATGAAGACATTCCAACGTATGTGATAAACTGCTATTTTTCAACAACAGACACTGTATCATCTGAGCCCAGCATTTATAGCACATTTTAAAAATCTCCAAAAAGGCATTCTGTTATTTTGCTAACTCATATGCTCCCAAATCTTCCCGTTGATTGACTGACCTTATTTAAATTACCCCCCTCAAAGGTTGCTCAAGGCCTCCAGCTTTAATTGTGGTAAGTACTCTCTGAGTAAATTTACATTACATTTAAGTCATTTAGCAGACGCTCTTATCCAGAGCGACTTACAAATTGGTGCATACACCTTATGACATCCAGTGGAACAGCCACTTTACAATAGTGCATCTAAATCTTTTTAGGGGGGGGGGGGTGAGAAGGATTACTTACCCTATCCTAGGTATTCCTTGAAGAGGTGGGGTTTCAGGTGTCTCCGGAAGGTGGTGATTGACTCCGCTGTCCTGGCGTCGTGAAGGAGTTTGTTCCACCATTGGGGGGCCAGAGCAGCGAACAGTTTTGACTGGGCTGAGCGGGAACTGTACTTCCTCAGTGGTAGGGAGGCGAGCAGGCCAGAGGTGGATGAACGCAGTGCCCTTGTTTGGGTGTAGGGCCTGATCAGAGCCTGGAGGTACTGAGGTGCCGTTCCCCTCACAGCTCCGTAGGCAAGCACCATGGTCTTGTAACGGATGCGAGCTTCAACTGGAAGCCAGTGGAGAGAGCGGAGGAGCGGGGTGACGTGAGAGAACTTGGGAAGGTTGAACACCAGACGGGCTGCGGCGTTCTGGATGAGTTGTAGGGGTTTAATGGCACAGGCAGGGAGCCCAGCCAACAGCGAGTTGCAGTAATCAAGACGGGAGATGACAAGTGCCTGGATTAGGACCTGCGCCACTTCCTGTGTGAGGCAGGGTCGTACTCTGCGGATGTTGTAGAGCATGAACCTACATGAACGGGACACCGCCTTGATGTTAGTTGAGAACGACAGGGTGTTGTCCAGGATTACGCCAAGGTTCTTAGAGCTCTGGGAGTGGGATCTTATTTCAAATAGACCTTTTGTTTACGATACGGGAAAGGTCATGCATCTGGTATCTGCATTGTGGCATTGTTCAGAAAGCCAAAGCATCTCTTTTGTTTTCTCATTTAATTTCACACTGGTAACAATATTATTTCCCCCCCATATAGTGCAAAGAAACATTGGTCAATGGTAAGTTGATGCTAGCTTTGCAATTTACATTTTCTTGAATCAGATTGGCAATTTATGATTTGTGTCTGAAGAACTATTGTTTTTATGTTCTCTTTTGCAGAGAAACAACTTTGTGCTGGATTTAATAGGTGGGTTCAGTGCTGTCTTGCACAGTGCAGGTTGTAAGACATTGAGACACACAAGGTATCATTTGTAAACTAATCATGTATTTTTCATTACCGTTTCCTACAGCACACAACTGAAGCAACAAATGTCGTTTGGGAATTCCAATGAATCCCTTTGCAATTTCAACATCTCTGAATATGCCTGTTCCTCAGTAAGCTTTTTCAATTCACCACTAAATGTTGTCAGTAGCAACAGATACATTTCTCTTGTCCTCATCTTCTTTATTGATGTTACTCATGTTGATGTCACAGTTGTCTAATTTGGTTCACGTCCCTGCATTCTTTTCTTTAAGACAACCCTTCTGTCAGCGGACAACTTGGTGACGATCCTGAAATGCCAATTGTCCAGCAAAAATACTTACTCAACAGAAATGTGGAAGCTGTTCTTCCAAAACAATGCTGCTATTCTGGACCAGGCTCTTCTGGATTACTCCAGCATGGTATGTTGAATCCCAGAATTACAACAAAATGTTGGCAATATGTGTGGATTTTGTCAATGAACATCTGTTTATACCTTTCCAGAACCCCAACACCAGCAGTCCAGCTATGCCAAATGTACTTGATGCCATTGGAGATGTCAAACTCAACAACTTCACGAATGCACAGCTGAACAACGCCAGTTTCGTTGACAAGTTGTTCCAGAAGATGCTCCGTCCATTCTTGGCATCTCCATCTAGGAATTTCCTCTCCTGTCTCAGCTCAAAGAACTTCAGTTGTCAGACCTACCAAATTGTGTATGTAAAGCCATGATACCCAATGCCATCGTCAATACAACTGGTGATATGCCTACAATTGAATAAGAAGTCAAGATAACATAGGTAACATGGGCTCTGTTCTCTTTCAGCATTGAGGCTCTAAGCAACCAATCAGCCTCCATGGACAGAGAGCAACAACGAGTGATCTTCACTCATTACATCTATCCATTCCTTTCAAGAAATGACTCATCAGGTAATAAATGGTTCTGGGAAGCACAAAAACATACACACTTCTCTGGGCCAATCCATTGAAGTCATCTGCTTAGGGAACTTAACGTCCATTTGTTTAACTCTGCTTTTGTTTCAGATCCCGGCTGTGTCTCAAACACCAGTGGAAGCATGGACTGGCTCCAGAGGAACTTTGGCATCTTTTCTGTTTTTGCAGAACTGCAGGAGTTACAAGTCCTTAATCCCCACTTCACCAGCGTAAGTTTCCTAGGTGTTTGTCTGGATGGTTATCCCCTCAATAACATTACCGTGCCACTCACTGACATGTGCCACCTTTCTTTTTCTTTTTCTATTTGTAGAAGGAATCACTGTCGCTGCTTACCCCAACCCAAGTGGCACAATTGACATTGACCTCTGGGGCATTGAATGACACAGATGACATTAAACTTGTGTTCACGCGGCTGGAGGAAGGAGACGCTTTCAAAAATGTTGACGAGTTTCTGACACAACTGACCGTAAAGGAAGAGGTAATGCACTTTTGAGATAAACAAACTGCATGATTTCATCTTGACAAATAGCAATCCCCATGTCTTCCTGTGTCTCCCTTTGTGGATAGTGAAGGACAACAAGTGAGCAACGAGCAACCTACCAATCTTCTACCTTCGTTTATTACCGGCAAAGCTCGATGGAATGCCGTGATGAGTTGTGCAGTGTTGAGGAACTCTGGTCATGTGTTTCAACAGATTCCTGACATCCATCCAGCCGTGAGAGATGTGATGATGAATCAGACGTTCAACATCATCAGCCTTCAATTCCCAGAGTTCGAAACGCTGGACTGGATTGCATGGTTCGAAGTAAAGCTGATTCCCATCCTCCCCAGTTTTAATGAAGTCATGCTCACCATTGCTACCTCAAACGTCAACTGCACCAACTACCAAGTCATGTGAGTAGGGGCCAACTTCCTGCTAAAATTAGCCATGGATTCGATGACTAAAATCTATTGCAAATGTGGGGTGGAAGCGTCATGAGTGTATCTTTTCCCATTTACAGTGTAAATGGAATGGACAGAGCTTTCCCTGAAATGACTCAGGATAGAAGAGAAGGAATCGCAAGAGTCCTGCTGAAATACCTGAGGAAATCTGTGCACCTCATCAATGGACCAGGTATGACTCACCAAGCAGGTTGTTGTGCTCATTGGCTTTCTGTTTGATTCTTCATCGCCTATGCTGGATGAAGCGTGCTTTGTTTGAAAGGAGTGAACAGTTGGCATGTTGCTTCCTTGTCTATTGAATATAACATCAATGTACTCCACTTTTCAATAACCAAAATGGCCATACATGTCTTTTAGCTTGCAGGCAGGACATCCACGATGACAATGACTGGCTTGCAATCAACCTGGGTTCATACTCCGAGTACACAACCTATTCGGATCTCAAAGACTTCAACATCTCAGGGGTAAAACAATAGTTTGCCAGTGTTCTTTGCATGACCAGAATTGACTAGTTTGACACTGCTCGTGTGTGGTATTATGGCTATTTAGAGGGCAACAGCATTGTATTCTGTTGTCTTCTTCTCCCCAGGTGGCAGTTCTAGACTCCCTCTCACCAAACCAGAAAGCTGAATTGATACTGGACCCAAGCACTGGCGCTCTGGAGAATGAGACTCTTGTGAAGAACGTTTTCATCAGCTTGCTGGATTCTCCAAGGGAAGAGCAGCTCAATGAGTTCTTTGTGACTTTTGTTGAAGTCACCAAGCAGGTCAGTACATCACTCTCTGGCTGGAATGGACCTTGTACAGTGAGACCTGGCTCTCGACAAAGTTATTTGACAAAACAATCAGGATGAATGGATGTCCTCCTAAGCCATGAACCATTTATTTTCCAGGAAAACATCACTATCATCACAAACACAGCCGTAAGAGACACAATGCTAGACCTGACCTTAATGGCTCTTGCTCCCAAATTCAACGTTTTTGAGCCAAAAGACTTCCAGCTGTGGTTCCAAGTCAATCTGGTTGTTCTGCTGGCCAGCTTCCATCCTGGCAGATTGGTTGATATCCCCCTAAACATCACCTGTGAATCCTACAATGCCATGTAAGAGACGACTTTACCCAAAACAAACGTACAAGGGACTACCTCGTAAAGTACAGATTGACAAAAGACTGCACTAATGTCTCTTTCCTTTTTCTCTCAGATTTACGGGTCTCGACCAAAGTTTGGAATCTCTTCCGCCTCACTTCTCACAGGGTGTAAAGTCAAGCTTGGTTGCACTGATGAAGACATTCCAACGTATGTGATAAACTGCTATTTTTCAACAACAGACACTGTATCATCTGAGCCCAGCATTTATAGAACATTTTAAAAATCTCCAAAAAGGCATTCTGTTATTTTGCTAACTCATATGCTCCCAAATCTTCCCATTGATTGACTGACCTTATTTAAATTATCCCCCTCAAAGGTTGCTCAAGGCCTCCAGCTTTAATTGTGGTAAGTACTCTCTGAGTGGGTTCTTATTTCAAATAGACCTTTTGTTTACGATATGGGAAAGGTCATGCATCTGGTATCTGCATTGTGGCATTGTTCAGAAAGCCAAAGCATCTCTTTTGTTTTCTCATTTAATTTCACACTGGTAACAATATTATTCCCCCCCCTCCCCCATATAGTGCAAAGAAACATTGGTCAATGGTAAGTTGATGCTAGCTTTGCAATTGACATTTTCTTGAATCAGATTGGCAATTTATGATTTGTGTCTGAAGAACTATTGTTTTTATGTTCTCTTTTGCAGAGAAACAACTTTGTGCTGGATTTAACAGGTGGGTTCAGTGCTGTCTTGCACAGTGCAGGTTGTAAGACATTGAGACACACAAGGTATCATTTGTAAACTAATCATGTATTTTTCATTACCGTTTCCTACAGCACACAACTGAAGCAACAAATGTCGTTTGGGAATTCCAATGAATCCCTTTGCAATTTCAACATCTCTGAATATGCCTGTTCCTCAGTAAGCTTTTTCAATTCACCACTAAATGTTGTCAGTAGCAACAGATACATTTCTCTTGTCCTCATCTTCTTTATTGATGTTACTCATGTTGATGTCACAGTTGTCTAATTTGGTTCACGTCCCTGCATTCTTTTCTTTAAGACAACCCTTCTGTCAGCGGACAACTTGGTGACGATCCTGAAATGCCAATTGTCCAGCAAAAAGACTTACTCAACAGAAATGTGGAAGCTGTTCTTCCAAAACAATGCTGCTATTCTGGACCAGGCTCTTCTGGATTACTCCAGCATGGTATGTTGAATCCCAGAATTACAACAAAATGTTGGCAATATGTGTGGATTTTGTCAATAAACATCTGTTTATACCTTTCCAGAACCCCAACACCAGCAGTCCAGCTATGCCAAATGTCCTTGATGCCATTGGAGATGTCAAACTCAACAACTTCACGAATGCACAGCTGAACAACGCCAGTTTCGTTGACAAGTTGTTCCAGAAGATGCTCCGTCCATTCTTGGCATCTCCATCTAGGAATTTCCTCTCCTGTCTCAGCTCAAAGAACTTCAGTTGTCAGACCTACCAAATTGTGTATGTAAAGCCATGATACCCAATGCCATCGTCAATACAACTGGTGATATGCCTACAATTGAATAAGAAGTCAAGATAACATAGGTAACATGGGCTCTGTTCTCTTTCAGCATTGAGGCTCTAAGCAACCAATCAGCCTCCATGGACAGAGAGCAACGAGTGATCTTCACTCATTACATCTATCCATTCCTTTCAAGAAATGACTCATCAGGTAATAAATGGTTCTGGAAAGCACAAAAACATACACACTTCTCTGGGCCAATCCATTGAAGTCATCTGCTTAGGGGAACTTAACGTCCATTTGTTTAACTCTGCTTTTGTTTCAGATCCCGGCTGTGTCTCAAACACCAGTGGAAGCATGGACTGGCTCCAGAGGAACTTTGGCATCTTTTCTGTTTTTGCAGAACTGCAGGAGTTACAAGTCCTTAATCCCCACTTCTCCAGCGTAAGTTTCCTAGGTGTTTGTCTGGATGGTTATCCCCTCAATAACATTACCGTGCCACTCACTGACATGTGCCACCTTTCTTTTTCTTTTTCTATTTGTAGAAGGAATCACTGTCGCTGCTTACCCCAACCCAAGTGGCACAATTGACATTGACCTCTGGGGCATTGAATGACACAGATGACATTAAACTTGTGTTTACGCGGCTGGAGGAAGGAGACGCTTTCAAAAATGTTGACGAGTTTCTGACACAACTGACCGTAAGGGAAGAGGTAATGCACTTTTGAGATAAACAAACTGCATGATTTCATCTTGACAAATAGCAATCCCCATGTCTTCCTGTGTCTCCCTTTGTGGATAGTGAAGGACAACAAGTGAGCAACGAGCAACCTACCAATCTTCTACCTTCGTTTATTACCGGCAAAGCTCGATGGAAAGCCGTGATGAGTTGTGCAGTGTTGAGGAACTCTGGTCATGTGTTTCAACAGATTCCTGACATCCATCCAGCCGTGAGAGATGTGATGATGAATCAGACGTTCAACATCATCAGCCTTCAATTCCCAGAGTTCAAACGCTGGACTGGATTGCATGGTTCGAAGTAAAGCTGATTCCCATCCTCCCCAGTTTTAATGAAGTCATGCTCACCATTGCTACCTCAAACGTCAACTGCACCAACTACCAAGTCATGTGAGTAGGGGCCAACTTCCTGCTAAAATTAGCCATGGATTCGATGACTAAAATCTATTGCAAATGTGGGGTGGAAGCGTCATGAGTGTATCTTTTCCCATTTACAGTGTAAATGGAATGGACAGAGCTTTCCCTGAAATGACTCAGGATAGAAGAGAAGGAATCGCAAGAGTCCTGCTGAAATACCTGAGGAAATCTGTGCACCTCATCAATGGACCAGGTATGACTCACCAAGCAGGTTGTTGTGCTCATTGGCTTTCTGTTTGATTCTTCATCGCCTATGCTGGATGAAGCGTGCTTTGTTTGAAAGGAGTGAACAGTTGGCATGTTGCTTCCTTGTCTATTGAATATAACATCAATGTACTCCACTTTTCAATAACCAAAACGGCCATACATGTCTTTTAGCTTGCAGGCAGGACATCCACGATGACAATGACTGGCTTGCAATCAACCTGGGTTCATACTCCGAGTACACAACCTATTCGGATCTCAAAGACTTCAACATCTCAGGGGTAAAACAATTGTTTGCCAGTGTTCTTTGCATGACCAGAATTGAATAGTTTTACACTGCTCATGTGTGGAATTATGGCTATTTAGAGGGCAACAGCATTGTATTCTGTTGTCTTCTTCTCCCCAGGTGGCAGTTCTAGACTCCCTCTCACCAAACCAGAAAGCTGAATTGATACTGGACCCAAGCACTGGCGCTCTGGAGAATGAGACTCTCGTGAAGAACGTTTTCATCAGCTTGCTGGAATCTCCAAGAGAAGAGCAGCTCAATGAGTTCTTTGTGACTTTTGTTGAAGTCACCAAGCAGGTCAGTACATCACTCTCTGGCTGGAATGGACCTTGTACAGTGAGACCTGGCTCTCGACAAAGTCATCTGACAAAACAATCAGGATGAATGGATGTCCTCCTAAGCCATGAACCATTTATTTTCCAGGAAAACATCACTATCATCACAAACACAGCCGTAAGAGACACAATGCTAGACCTGACCTTGATGGCTCTTGCTCCCAAATTCAACGTTTTTGAGCCAAAAGACTTCCAGCTGTGGTTCCAAGTCAATCTGGTTGTTCTGCTGGCCAGCTTCCATCCTGGCAGATTGGTTGATATCCCCCTAAACATCACCTGTGAATCCTACAATGCCATGTAAGAGACTACTTTACCCCAAACAAACATACAAGGGACTACCTCGTAAAGTACAGATTGACAAAAGACTGCACTAATGTCTCTTTCCTTTTTCTCTCAGATTTACGGGTCTCGACCAAAGTTTGGAATCTCTTCCGCCTCACCTCTCACAGGGTGTAAAGTCAAGCTTGGATGCACTGATGAAGACATTCCAACGTATGTGATAAACTGCTATTTTTCAACAACAGACACTGTATCATCTGAGCCCAGCATTTATAGAACATTTCAGAAAATCGCTAAAAAGGCATTCTGTTATTTTGCTAACTCATATGCTCCCAAATCTTCCCGTTGATTGACTGACCTTATTTAAATGATCCCCCTCAAAGGTTGCTCAAGGCCTCCAGCTTTAATTGTGGTAAGTACTCTCTGAGTGGGATCTTATTTCAAATAGACCTTTTGTTTACGATATGGGAAAGGTCATGCATCTGGTACCTGCATTGTGGCATTGTTCAGAAAGCCAAAGCATCTCTTTTGTTTTCTCATTTAATTTCACACTGGTAACAATATTATTTCCCCCATATAGTGCAAAGAAACATTGGTCAATGGTAAGTTGATGCTAGCTTTGCAATTGACATTCTCTTGAATCAGATTGGCAATTTATGATTTGTGTCTGAAGAACTATTGTTTTTATGTTCTCTTTTGCAGAGAAACAACTTTGTGCTGGATTTAACAGGTGGGTTCAGTGCTGTCTTGCACAGTGCAGGTTGTAAGACATTGAGACACACAAGGTATCATTTGTAAACTAATCATGTATTTTTCATTACCGTTTCCTACAGCACACAACTGAAGCAACAAATGTCGTTTGGGAATTCCAATGAATCCCTTTGCAATTTCAACATCTCTGAATATGCCTGTTCCTCAGTAAGCTTTTTCAATTCACCACTAAATGTTGTCAGTAGCAACAGATACATTTCTCTTGTCCTCATCTTCTTTATTGATGTTACTCATGTTGATGTCACAGTTGTCTAATTTGGTTCACGTCCCTGCATTCTTTTCTTTAAGACAACCCTTCTGTCAGCGGACAACTTGGTGACGATCCTGAAATGCCAATTGTCCAGCAAAAAGACTTACTCAACAGAAATGTGGAAGCTGTTCTTCCAAAACAATGCTGCTATTCTGGACCAGGCTCTTCTGGATTACTTCAGCATGGTATGTTGAATCCCAGAATTACAACAAAATGTTGGAAATATGTGTGGATTTTGTCAATACACATCTGTTTATACCTTTCCAGAACCCCAACACCAGCAGTCCAGCTATGTCAAATGTCCTTGATGCCATTGGAGATGTCAAACTCAACAACTTCACGAATGCACAGCTGAACAACGCCAGTTTCGTTGACAAGTTGTTCCAGAAGATGCTCCGTCCATTCTTGGCATCTCCATCTAGGAATTTCCTCTCCTGTCTCAGCTCAAAGAACTTCAGTTGTCAGACCTACCAAATTGTGTATGTAAAGCCATGATACCCAATGCCATCGTCAATACAACTGGTGATATGCCTACAATTGAATAAGAAGTCAAGATAACATAGGTAACATGGGCTCTGTTCTCTTTCAGCATTGAGGCTCTAAGCAACCAATCAGCCTCCATGGACAGAGAGCAACAACGAGTGATCTTCACTCATTACATCTATCCATTCCTTTCAAGAAATGACTCATCAGGTAATAAATGGTTCTGGAAAGCACAAAAACATACACACTTCTCTGGGCCAATCCATTGAAGTCATCTGCTTAGGGAACTTAAAGTCCATTTGTTTAACTCTGCTTTTGTTTCAGATCCCGGCTGTGTCTCAAACACCAGTGGAAGCATGGACTGGCTCCAGAGGAACTTTGGCATCTTTTCTGTTTTTGCAGAACTGCAGGAGTTACAAGTCCTTAATCCCCACTTCTCCAGCGTAAGTTTCCTAGGTGTTTGTCTGGATGGTTATCCCCTCAATAACATTACCGTGCCACTCACTGACATGTGCCACCTTTCTTTTTCTTTTTCTATTTGTAGAAGGAATCACTGTCGCTGCTTACCCCAACCCAAGTGGCACAATTGACATTGACCTCTGGGGCATTGAATGACACAGATGACATTAAACTTGTGTTTACGCGGCTGGAGGAAGGAGACGCTTTCAAAAATGTTGACGAGTTTCTGACGCAACTGACCGCAAAGGAAGAGGTAATGCACTTTTGAGATAAACAAACTGCATGATTTCATCTTGACAAATAGCAATCCCCATGTCTTCCTGTGTCTCCCTTTGTGGATAGTGAAGGACAACAAATGAGCAACGAGCAACCTATCAATCTTCTACTTTCCTTTATAACCGACAAAGCTCGATGGAATGCCGTGATGAGTTGTGCAGTGTTGAGGAACTCTGGTCATGTGTTTCAACAGATTCCTGACATCCATCCAGCCGTGAGAGATGTGATGATGAATCAGACGTTCAACATCATCAGCCTTCAATTCCCAGAGTTCAAAACGCTGGACTGGATTGCATGGTTCGAAGTAAAGCTGATTCCCATCCTCCCCAGTTTTAATGAAGTCATGCTCACCATTGCTACCTCAAACGTCAACTGCACCAACTACCAAGTCATGTGAGTAGGGGCCAACTTCCTGCTAAAATTAGCCATGGATTCAATGACTAAAATCTATTGCAAATGTGGGGTGGAAGCGTCATGAGTGTATCTTTTCCCATTTACAGTGTAAATGGAATGGACAGAGCTTTCCCTGAAATGACTCAGGATAGAAGAGAAGGAATCGCAAGAGTCCTGCTGAAATACCTGAGGAAATCTGTGCACCTCATCAATGGACCAGGTAGGACTCACCAAGCAGGTTGTTGTGCTCATTGGCTTTCTGTTTGATTCTTCATCGCCTATGCTGGATGAAGCGTGCTTTGTTTGAAAGGAGTGAACAGTTGGCATGTTGCTTCCTTGTCTATTGAATATAACATCAATGTACTCCACTTTTCAATAACCAAAACGGCCATACATGTCTTTTAGCTTGCAGGCAGGACATCCACGATGACAATGACTGGCTTGCAATCAACCTGGGTTCATACTCCGAGTACACAACCTATTCGGATCTCAAAGACTTCAACATCTCAGGGGTAAAACAATTGTTTGCCAGTGTTCTTTGCATGACCAGAATTGACTAGTTTGACACTGCTCATGTGTGGAATTATGGCTATTTAGAGGGCTAATGCATTGTATTCCGTTGTCTTCTTCTCCCCAGGTGGCAGTTCTAGACTCCCTCTCACCAAACCAGAAAGCTGAATTGATACTGGACCCAAGCACTGGTGCTCTTGAGAATGATACTCTTGTGAAGAACGTTTTCCTCAGCTTGCTGGAATCTCCAAGGAAGAGCAGCTCAATGAGTTCTTTGTGACTTTTGTTGAAGTCACCAAGCAGGTCAGTACATCACTTTCTGGCTGGAATGGACCTTGTACAGTGAGACCTGGCTCTCGACAAAGTCATTTGACAAAACAATCAGGATGAATGGATGTCCTCCTAAGCCATGAACCATTTATTTTCCAGGAAAACATCACTATCATCACAAACACAGCCGTAAGAGACACAATGCTAGACCTGACCTTGATGGCTCTTGCTCCCAAATTCGGCGTTTTTGAGCCAAAAGACTTCCAGCTGTGGTTCCAAGTCAATCTGGTTGTTCTGCTGGCCAGCTTCCATCCTGGCAGATTGGTTGATATCCCCCTAAACATCACCTGTGAATCCTACAATGCCATGTAAGAGACGACTTTACCCCAAACAAACGTACAAGGGACTACCTCGTAAAGTACAGATTGACAAAAGACTGCACTAATGTCTCTTTCCTTTTTCTCTCAGATTTACGGGTCTCGACCAAAGTTTGGAATCTCTTCCGCCTCACCTCTCACAGGGTGTAAAGTCAAGCTTGGATGCACTGATGAAGACATTCCAACGTATGTGATAAACTGCTATTTTTCAACAACAGACACTGTATCATCTGAGCCCAGCATTTATAGAACATTTTAAAAATCTCCAAAAGGCATTCTGTTATTTTGCTAACTCATATGCTCCCAAATCTTCCCGTTGATTGACTGACCTTATTTAAATTATCCCCCTCAAAGGTTGCTCAAGGCCTCCAGCTTTAATTGTGGTAAGTACTCTCTGAGTGGGATCTTATTTCAAATAGACCTTTTGTTTACGATATGGGAAAGGTCATGCATCTGGTAACTGCATTGTGGCATTGTTCAGAAAGCCAAAGCATCTATTTTGTTTTCTCATTTAATTTCACACTGGTAACAATATTATTTCCCCCCCATATAGTGCAAAGAAACATTGGTCAATGGTAAGTTGATGCTAGCTGTGCAATTGACATTTTCTTGAATCAGATTGGCAATTTATGATTTGTGTCTGAAGAACTATTGTTTTTATGTTCTCTTTTGCAGAGAAACAACTTTGTGCTGGATTTAACAGGTGGGTTCAGTGCTGTCTTGCACAGTGCAGGTTGTAAGACATTGAGACACACAAGGTATCATTTGTAAACTAATAATGTATTTTTCATTACCGTTTCCTACAGCACACAACTGAAGCAACAAATGTCGATTGGGAATTCCAATGAATCCCTTTGCAATTTCAACATCTCTGAATATGCCTGTTCCTCAGTAAGCTTTTTCAATTCACCACTAAATGTTGTCAGTAGCAACAGATACATTTCTCTTGTCCTCATCTTCTTTATTGATGTTACTCATGTTGATGTCACAGTTGTCTAATTTGGTTCACGTCCCTGCATTCTTTTCTTTAAGACAACCCTTCTGTCAGCGGACAACTTGGTGACGATCCTGAAATGCCAATTGTCCAGCAAAAGACTTACTCAACAGAAATGTGGAAGCTGTTCTTCCAAAACAATGCTGCTATTCTGGACCAGGCTCTTCTGGATTACTCCAGCATGGTATGTTGAATCCCAGAATTACAACAAAATGTTGGCAATATGTGTGGATTTTGTCAATAAACATCTGTTTATACCTTTCCAGAACCCCAACACCAGCAGTCCAGCTATGCCAAATGTCCTTGATGCCATTGGAGATGTCAAACTCAACAACTTCACGAATGCACAGCTGAACAACGCCAGTTTCGTTGACAAGTTGTTCCAGAAGATGCTCCGTCCATTCTTGGCATCTCCATCTAGGAATTTCCTCTCCTGTCTCAGCTCAAAGAACTTCAGTTGTCAGACCTACCAAATTGTGTATGTAAAGCCATGATACCCAATGCCATCGTCAATACAACTGGTGATATGCCTACAATTGAATAAGAAGTCAAGATAACATAGGTAACATGGGCTCTGTTCTCTTTCAGCATTGAGGCTCTAAGCAACCAATCAGCCTCCATGGACAGAGAGCAACGAGTGATCTTCACTCATTACATCTATCCATTCCTTTCAAGAAATGACTCATCAGGTAATAAATGGTTCTGGGAAGCACAAAAACATACACACTTCTCTGGGCCAATCCATTGAAGTCATCTGCTTAGGGGAACTTAAAGTCCATTTGTTTAACTCTGCTTTTGTTTCAGATCCCGGCTGTGTCTCAAACACCAGTGGAAGCATGGACTGGCTCCAGAGGAACTTTGGCATCTTTTCTGTTTTTGCAGAACTGCAGGAGTTACAAGTCCTTAATCCCCACTTCTCCAGCGTAAGTTTCCTAGGTGTTTGTCTGGATGGTTATCCCCTCAATAACATTACCGTGCCACTCACTGACATGTGCCACCTTTCTTTTTCTTTTTCTATTTGTAGAAGGAATCACTGTCGCTGCTTACCCCAACCCAAGTGGCACAATTGACATTGACCTCTGGGGCATTGAATGACACAGATGACATTAAACTTGTGTTTACGCGGCTGGAGGAAGGAGACGCTTTCAAAAATGTTGACGAGTTTCTGACACAACTGACCGTAAAGGAAGAGGTAATGCACTTTTGAGATAAACAAACTGCATGATTTCATCTTGACAAATAGCAATCCCCATGTCTTCCTGTGTCTCCCTTTGTGGATAGTGAAGGACAACAATTGAGCAACGAGCAACCTACCAATCTTCTACTTTAATTTATTACCGGCAAAGCTCGATGGAATGCCGTGATGAGTTGTGCAGTGTTGAGGAACTCTGGTCATGTGTTTCAACAGATTCCTGACATCCATCCAGCCGTGAGAGATGTGATGATGAATCAGACGTTCAACATCATCAGCCTTCAATTCCCAGAGTTCGAAACGCTGGACTGGATTGCATGGTTCGAAGTAAAGCTGATTCCCATCCTCCCCAGTTTTAATGAAGTCATGCTCACCATTGCTACCTCAAACGTCAACTGCACCAACTACCAAGTCATGTGAGTAGGGGCCAACTTCCTGCTAAAATTAGCTATGGATTCGATGACTAAAATCTATTGCAAATGTGGGGTGGAAGCGTCATGAGTGTATCTTTTCCCATTTACAGTGTAAATGGAATGGACAGAGCTTTCCCTGAAATGACTCAGGATAGAAGAGAAGGAATCGCAAGAGTCCTGCTGAAATACCTGAGGAAATCTGTGCACCTCATCAATGGACCAGGTATGACTCACCAAGCAGGTTGTTGTGCTCATTGGCTTTCTGTTTGATTCTTCATCGCCTATGCTGGATGAAGCGTGCTTTGTTTGAAAGGAGTGAACAGTTGGCATGTTGCTTCCTTGTCTATTGAATATAACATCAATGTACTCCACTTTTCAATAACCAAAACGGCCATACATGTCTTTTAGCTTGCAGGCAGGACATCCACGATGACAATGACTGGCTTGCAATCAACCTGGGTTCATACTCCGAGTACACAACCTATTCGGATCTCAAAGACTTCAACATCTCAGGGGTAAAACAATTGTTTGCCAGTGTTCTTTGCATGACCAGAATTGAATAGTTTTACACTGCTCATGTGTGGAATTATGGCTATTTAGAGGGCAACAGCATTGTATTCTGTTGTCTTCTTCTCCCCAGGTGGCAGTTCTAGACTCCCTCTCACCAAACCAGAAAGCTGAATTGATACTGGACCCAAGCACTGGCGCTCTGGAGAATGAGACTCTTGTGAAGAACGTTTTCATCAGCTTGCTGGAATCTCCAAGAGAAGAGCAGCTCAATGAGTTCTTTGTGACTTTTGTTGAAGTCACCAAGCAGGTCAGTACATCACTCTCTGGCTGGAATGGACCTTGTACAGTGAGACCTGGCTCTCGACAAAGTCATCTGACAAAACAATCAGGATGAATGGATGTCCTCCTAAGCCATGAACCATTTATTTTCCAGGAAAACATCACTATCATCACAAACACAGCCATAAGAGACACAATGCTAGACCTGACCTTGATGGCTCTTGCTCCCAAATTCGACGTTTTTGAGCCAAAAGACTTCCAGCTGTGGTTCCAAGTCAATCTGGTTGTTCTGCTGGCCAGCTTCCATCCTGGCAGATTGGTTGATATCCCCCTAAACATCACCTGTGAATCCTACAATGCCATGTAAGAGACTACTTTACCCCAAACAAACATACAAGGGACTACCTCGTAAAGTACAGATTGACAAAAGACTGCACTAATGTCTCTTTCCTTTTTCTCTCAGATTTACGGGTCTCGACCAAAGTTTGGAATCTCTTCCGCCTCACCTCTCACAGGGTGTAAAGTCAAGCTTGGATGCACTGATGAAGACATTCCAACGTATGTGATAAACTGCTATTTTTCAACAACAGACACTGTATCATCTGAGCCCAGCATTTATAGAACATTTCAAAAAATCGCTAAAAAGGCATTCTGTTATTTTGCTAACTCATATGCTCCCAAATCTTCCCGTTGATTGACTGACCTTATTTAAATTATCCCCCTCAAAGGTTGCTCAAGGCCTCCAGCTTTAATTGTGGTAAGTACTCTCTGAGTGGGATCTTATTTCAAATAGACCTTTTGTTTTTTACGATATGGGAAAGGTCATGCATCTGGTACCTGCATTGTGGCATTGTTCAGAAAGCCAAAGCATCTCTTTTGTTTTCTCATTTAATTTCACACTGGTAACAATATTATTTCCCCCATATAGTGCAAAGAAACATTGGTCAATAGTAAGTTGATGCTAGCTTTGCAATTGACATTTTCTTGAATCAGATTGGCAATTTATGATTTGTGTCTGAAGAACTATTGTTTTTATGTTCTCTTTTGCAGAGAAACAACTTTGTGCTGGATTTAACAGGTGGGTTCAGTGCTGTCTTGCACAGTGCAGGTTGTAAGACATTGAGACACACAAGGTATCATTTGTAAACTAATCATGTATTTTTCATTACCGTTTCCTACAGCACACAACTGAAGCAACAAATGTCGTTTGGGAATTCCAATGAATCCCTTTGCAATTTCAACATCTCTGAATATGCCTGTTCCTCAGTAAGCTTTTTCAATTCACCACTAAATGTTGTCAGTAGCAACAGATACATTTCTCTTGTCCTCATCTTCTTTATTGATGTTACTCATGTTGATGTCACAGTTGTCTAATTTGGTTCACGTCCCTATTCTTTTCTTTAAGACAACCCTTCTGTCAGCGGGCAACTTGGTGACGATCCTGAAATGCCATTTGTCCAGCAAAAAGACTTACTCAACAGAAATGTGGAAGCTGTTCTTCCAAAACAATGCTGGTATTCTGGACCAGGCTCTTCTGGATTACTCCAGCATGGTATGTTGAATCCCAGAATTACAACAAAATGTTGGCAATATGTGTGGATTTTGTCAATACACATCTGTTTATACCTTTCCAGAACCCCAACACCAGCAGTCCAGCTATGCCAAATGTCCTTGATGCCATTGGAGATGTCAAACTCAACAACTTCATGAATGCACAGCTGAACAACGCCAGTTTCGTTGACAAGTTGTTCCAGAAGATGCTCCGTCCATTCTTGGCATCTCCATCTAGGAATTTCCTCTCCTGTCTCAGCTCAAAGAACTTCAGTTGTCAGACCTACCAAATTGTGTATGTAAAGCCATGATACCCAATGCCATCGTCAATACAACTGGTGATATGCCTACAATTGAATAAGAAGTCAAGATAACATAGGTAACATGGGCTCTGTTCTCTTTCAGCATTGAGGCTCTAAGCAACCAATCAGCCTCCATGGACAGAGAGCAACAACGAGTGATCTTCACTCATTACATCTATCCATTCCTTTCAAGAAATGACTCATCAGGTAATAAATGGTTCTGGAAAGCACAAAAACATACACACTTCTCTGGGCCAATCCATTGAAGTCATCTGCTTAGGGAACTTAAAGTCCATTTGTTTAACTCTGCTTTTGTTTCAGATCCCGGCTGTGTCTCAAACACCAGTGGAAGCATGGACTGGCTCCAGAGGAACTTTGGCATCTTTTCTGTTTTTGCAGAACTGCAGGAGTTACAAGTCCTTAATCCCCACTTCTCCAACGTAAGTTTCCTAGGTGTTTGTCTGGATGGTTATCCCCTCAATAACATTACCGTGCCACTCACTGACATGTGCCACCTTTCTTTTCTTTTTCTATTTGTAGAAGGAATCACTGTCGCTGCTTACCCCAACCCAAGTGGCACACTTGACATTGACCTCTGGGGCATTGAATGACACAGATGACATTAAACTTGTGTTTACGCGTCTGGAGGAAGGAGACGCTTTCAAAAATGTTGACGAGTTTCTGACGCAACTGACCGCAAAGGAAGAGGTAATGCATTACATTTACATTTTACATTTAAGTCATTTAGCAGACGCTCTTATCCCGAGCGACTTACAAATTGGTGCATACACCTTATGACATCCAGTGGAACAGCCACTTTACAATAGTGCATCTAAATCTTTTTAGGGGGGTGAGAAGGATTACTTACCCCATCCTAGGTATTCCTTGAAGAGGTGGGGTTTCAGGTGTCTCCGGAAGGTGGTGATTGACTCCGCTGTCCTGGCGTCGTGAGGGAGTTTGTTCCACCATCGGGGCCAGAGCAGCGAACAGTTTTGACTGGGCTGAGCGGGAACTGTACTTCCTCAGTGGTAGGGAGGCGAGCAGGCCAGAGGTGGATGAACGCAGTGCCCTTGTTTGGGTGTAGGGCCTGATCAGAGCCTGGAGGTACTGAGGTGCCGTTCCCCTCACAGCTCCGTAGGCAAGCACCATGGTCTTGTAGCGGATGCGAGCTTCAACTGGAAGCCAGTGGAGAGAGCGGAGGAGCGGGGTGACGTGAGAGAACTTGGGAAGGTTGAACACCAGACGGGCTGCGGCGTTCTGGATGAGTTGTAGGGGTTTAATGGCACAGGCAGGGAGCCCAGCCAACAGCGAGTTGCAGTAATCAAGACGGGAGATGACAAGTGCCTGGATTAGGACCTGCGCCGCTTCCTGTGTGAGGCAGGGTCGTACTCCGCGGATGTTGTAGAGCATGAACCTACAGGAACGGGACACCGCCTTGATGTTAGTTGATGTTAGTTAATGCACTTTTGAGATAAACAAACTGCATGATTTCATCTTGACAAATAGCAATCCCCATGTCTTCCTGTGTCTCCCTTTGTGGATAGTGAAGGACAACAAGTGAGCAACGAGCAACCTACCAATCTTCTACCTTCGTTTATTACCGGCAAAGCTCGATGGAAAGCCGTGATGAGTTGTGCAGTGTTGAGGAACTCTGGTCATGTGTTTCAACAGATTCCTGACATCCATCCAGCCGTGAGAGATGTGATGATGAATCAGACGTTCAACATCATCAGCCTTCAATTCCCAGAGTTCGAAACGCTGGACTGGATTGCATGGTTCGAAGTAAAGCTGATTCCCATCCTCCCCAGTTTTAATGAAGTCATGCTCACCATTGCTACCTCAAACGTCAACTGCACCAACTACCAAGTCATGTGAGTAGGGGCCAACTTCCTGCTAAAATTAGCCATGGATTCGATGACTAAAATCTATTGCAAATGTGGGGTGGAAGCGTCATGAGTGTATCTTTTCCCATTTACAGTGTAAATGGAATGGACAGAGCTTTCCCTGAAATGACTCAGGATAGAAGAGAAGGAATCGCAAGAGTCCTGCTGAAATACCTGAGGAAATCTGTGCACCTCATCAATGGACCAGGTATGACTCACCAAGCAGGTTGTTGTGCTCATTGGCTTTCTGTTTGATTCTTCATCGCCTATGCTGGATGAAGCGTGCTTTGTTTGAAAGGAGTGAACAGTTGGCATGTTGCTTCCTTGTCTATTGAATATAACATCAATGTACTCCACTTTTCAATAACCAAAACGGCCATACATGTCTTTTAGCTTGCAGGCAGGACATCCACGATGACAATGACTGGCTTGCAATCAACCTGGGTTCATACTCCGAGTACACAACCTATTCGGATCTCAAAGACTTCAACATCTCAGGGGTAAAACAATAGTTTGCCAGTGTTCTTTGCATGACCAGAATTGACTAGTTTGACACTGCTCGTGTGTGGTATTATGGCTATTTAGAGGGCAACAGCATTGTATTCTGTTGTCTTCTTCTCCCCCAGGTGGCAGTTCTAGACTCCCTCTCACCAAACCAGAAAGCTGAATTGATACTGGACCCAAGCACTGGCGCTCTGGAGAATGAGACTCTTGTGAAGAACGTTTTCATCAGCTTGCTGGATTCTCCAAGGAAGAGCAGCTCAATGAGTTCTTTGTGACTTTTGTTGAAGTCACCAAGCAGGTCAGTACATCACTCTCTGGCTGGAATGGACCTTGTACAGTGAGACCTGGCTCTCGACAAAGTTATTTGACAAAACAATCAGGATGAATGGATGTCCTCCTAAGCCATGAACCATTTATTTTCCAGGAAAACATCACTATCATCACAAACACAGCCGTAAGAGACACAATGCTAGACCTGACCTTAATGGCTCTTGCTCCCAAATTCAACGTTTTTGAGCCAAAAGACTTCCAGCTGTGGTTCCAAGTCAATCTGGTTGTTCTGCTGGCCAGCTTCCATCCTGGCAGATTGGTTGAAATCCCCCTAAACATCACCTGTGAATCCTACAATGCCATGTAAGAGACTACTTTACCCCAAACAAACGTACAAGGGACTACCTCGTAAAGTACAGATTGACAAAAGACTGCACTAATGTCTCTTTCCTTTTTCTCTCAGATTTACGGGCCTCGACCAAAGTTTGGAATCTCTTCCGCCTCACCTCTCACAGGGTGTAAAGTCAAGCTTGGATGCACTGATGAAGACATTCCAACGTATGTGATAAACTGCTATTTTTCAATAACAGACACTGTATCATCTGAGCCCAGCATTTATAGAACATTTTAAAAATCTCCAAAAGGCATTCTGTTATTTTGCTAACTCATATGCTCCCAAATATTCCCGTTGATTGACTGACCTTATTTAAATGATCCCCCTCAAAGGTTGCTCAAGGCCTCCAGCTTTAATTGTGGTAAGTACTCTCTGAGTGGGATCTTATTTCAAATAGACCTTTTGTTTACGATATGGGAAAGGTCATGCATCTGGTACCTGCATTGTGGCATTGTTCAGAAAGCCAAAGCATCTCTTTTGTTTTCTCATTTAATTTCACACTGGTAACAATATTATTTCCCCCGCCCATATAGTGCAAAGAAACATTGGTCAATGGTAAGTTGATGCTAGCTTTGCAATTGATATTTTCTTGAATCAGATTGGCAATTTCTGATTTGTGTCTGAAGAACTATTGTTTTTATGTTCTCTTTTGCAGAGAAACAACTTTGTGCTGGATTTAACAGGTGGGTTCAGTGCTGTCTTGCACAGTGCAGGTTGTAAGACATTGAGACACACAAGGTATCATTTGTAAACTAATAATGTATTTTTCATTACCGTTTCCTACAGCACACAACTGAAGCAACAAATGTCGATTGGGAATTCCAATGAATCCCTTTGCAATTTCAACATCTCTGAATATGCCTGTTCCTCAGTAAGCATTTTCAATTCACCACTAAATGTTGTCAGTAGCAACAGATACATTTCTCTTGTCCTCATCTTCTTTATTGATGTTACTCATGTTGATGTCACAGTTGTCTAATTTGGTTCACGTCCCTGCATTCTTTTCTTTAAGACAACCCTTCTGTCAGCGGACAAATTGGTGACGATCCTGAAATGCCAATTGTCCATCAAAAATACTTACTCAACAGAAATGTGGAAGCTGTTCTTCCAAAACAATGCTGCTATTCTGGACCAGGCTCTTCTGGATTACTCCAGCATGGTATGTTGAATCCCAGAATTACAACAAAATGTTGGAAATATGTGTGGATTTTGTCAATACACATCTGTTTATACCTTTCCAGAACCCCAACACCAGCAGTCCAGCTATGCCAAATGTCCTTGATGCCATTGGAGATGTCAAACTCAACAACTTCATGAATGCACAGCTGAACAACGCCAGTTTCGTTGACAAGTTGTTCCAGAAGATGCTCCGTCCATTCTTGGCATCTCCATCTAGGAATTTCCTCTCCTGTCTCAGCTCAAAGAACTTCAGTTGTCAGACCTACCAAATTGTGTATGTAAAGCCATGATACCCAATGCCATCGTCAATACAACTGGTGATATGCCTACAATTGAATAAGAAGTCAAGATAACATAGGTAACATGGGCTCTGTTCTCTTTCAGCATTGAGGCTCTAAGCAACCAATCAGCCTCCATGGACAGAGAGCAACAACGAGTGATCTTCACTCATTACATCTATCCATTCCTTTCAAGAAATGACTCATCAGGTAATAAATGGTTCTGGAAAGCACAAAAACATACACACTTCTCTGGGCCAATCCATTGAAGTCATCTGCTTAGGGAACTTAAAGTCCATTTGTTTAACTCTGCTTTTGTTTCAGATCCCGGCTGTGTCTCAAACACCAGTGGAAGCATGGACTGGCTCCAGAGGAACTTTGGCATCTTTTCTGTTTTTGCAGAACTGCAGGAGTTACAAGTCCTTAATCCCCACTTCTCCAGCGTAAGTTTCCTAGGTGTTTGTCTGGATGGTTATCCCCTCAATAACATTACCGTGCCACTCACTGACATGTGCCACCTTTCTTTTTCTTTTTCTATTTGTAGAAGGAATCACTGTCGCTGCTTACCCCAACCCAAGTGGCACAATTGACATTGACCTCTGGGGCATTGAATGACACAGATGACATTAAACTTGTGTTTACGCGGCTGGAGGAAGGCGACGCTTTCAAAAATGTTGACGAGTTTCTGACGCAACTGACCGCAAAGGAAGAGGTAATGCACTTTTGAGATAAACAAACTGCATGATTTCATCTTGACAAATAGCAATCCCCATGTCTTCCTGTGTCTCCCTTTGTGGATAGTGAAGGACAACAAATGAGCAACGAGCAACCTATCAATCTTCTACTTTCCTTTATAACCGACAAAGCTCGATGGAATGCCGTGATGAGTTGTGCAGTGTTGAGGAACTCTGGTCATGTGTTTCAACAGATTCCTGACATCCATCCAGCCACCGTGAGAGATGTGATGATGAATCAGACGTTCAACATCATCAGCCTTCAATTCCCAGAGTTCAAAACGCTGGACTGGATTGCATGGTTCGAAGTAAAGCTGATTCCCATCCTCCCCAGTTTTAATGAAGTCATGCTCACCATTGCTACCTCAAACGTCAACTGCACCAACTACCAAGTCATGTGAGTAGGGGCCAACTTCCTGCTAAAATTAGCCATGGATTCAATGACTAAAATCTATTGCAAATGTGGGGTGGAAGCGTCATGAGTGTATCTTTTCCCATTTACAGTGTAAATGGAATGGACAGAGCTTTCCCTGAAATGACTCAGGATAGAAGAGAAGGAATCGCAAGAGTCCTGCTGAAATACCTGAGGAAATCTGTGCACCTCATCAATGGACCAGGTAGGACTCACCAAGCAGGTTGTTGTGCTCATTGGCTTTCTGTTTGATTCTTCATCGCCTATGCTGGATGAAGCGTGCTTTGTTTGAAAGGAGTGAACAGTTGGCATGTTGCTTCCTTGTCTATTGAATATAACATCAATGTACTCCACTTTTCAATAACCAAAACGGCCATACATGTCTTTTAGCTTGCAGGCAGGACATCCACGATGACAATGACTGGCTTGCAATCAACCTGGGTTCATACTCCGAGTACACAACCTATTCGGATCTCAAAGACTTCAACATCTCAGGGGTAAAACAATTGTTTGCCAGTGTTCTTTGCATGACCAGAATTGAATAGTTTTACACTGCTCATGTGTGGAATTATGGCTATTTAGAGGGCAACAGCATTGTATTCTGTTGTCTTCTTCTCCCAGGTGGCAGTTCTAGACTCCCTCTCACCAAACCAGAAAGCTGAATTGATACTGGACCCAAGCACTGGCGCTCTGGAGAATGAGACTCTTGTGAAGAACGTTTTCATCAGCTTGCTGGAATCTCCAAGAGAAGAGCAGCTCAATGAGTTCTTTGTGACTTTTGTTGAAGTCACCAAGCAGGTCAGTACATCACTCTCTGGCTGGAATGGACCTTGTACAGTGAGACCTGGCTCTCGACAAAGTCATCTGACAAAACAATCAGGATGAATGGATGTCCTCCTAAGCCATGAACCATTTATTTTCCAGGAAAACATCACTATCATCACAAACACAGCCGTAAGAGACACAATGCTAGACCTGACCTTGATGGCTCTTGCTCCCAAATTCAACGTTTTTGAGCCAAAAGACTTCCAGCTGTGGTTCCAAGTCAATCTGGTTGTTCTGCTGGCCAGCTTCCATCCTGGCAGATTGGTTGATATCCCCTAAACATCACCTGTGAATCCTACAATGCCATGTAAGAGACTACTTTACCCCAAACAAACATACAAGGGACTACCTCGTAAAGTACAGATTGACAAAAGACTGCACTAATGTCTCTTTCCTTTTTCTCTCAGATTTACGGGTCTCGACCAAAGTTTGGAATCTCTTCCGCCTCACCTCTCACAGGGTGTAAAGTCAAGCTTGGTTGCACTGATGAAGACATTCCAACGTATGTGATAAACTGCTATTTTTCAACAACAGACACTGTATCATCTGAGCCCAGCATTTATAGAACATTTCAGAAAATCGCTAAAAAGGCATTCTGTTATTTTGCTAACTCATATGCTCCCAAATCTTCCCGTTGATTGACTGACCTTATTTAAATTATCCCCCTCAAAGGTTGCTCAAGGCCTCCAGCTTTAATTGTGGTAAGTACTCTCTGAGTGGGATCTTATTTCAAATAGACCTTTGTTTTTTTACGATATGGGAAAGGTCATGCATCTGGTACCTGCATTGTGGCATTGTTCAGAAAGCCAAAGCATCTCTTTTGTTTTCTCATTTAATTTCACACTGGTAACAATATTATTTCCCCCATATAGTGCAAAGAAACATTGGTCAATGGTAAGTTGATGCTAGCTTTGCAATTGACATTTCTTGAATCAGATTGGCAATTTATGATTTGTGTCTGAAGAACTATTGTTTTTATGTTCTCTTTTGCAGAGAAACAACTTTGTGCTGGATTTAACAGGTGGGTTCAGTGCTGTCTTGCACAGTGCAGGTTGTAAGACATTGAGACACACAAGGTATCATTTGTAAACTAATCATGTATTTTTCATTACCGTTTCCTACAGCACACAACTGAAGCAACAAATGTCGTTTGGGAATTCCAATGAATCCCTTTGCAATTTCAACATCTCTGAATATGCCTGTTCCTCAGTAAGCTTTTTCAATTCACCACTAAATGTTGTCAGTAGCAACAGATACATTTCTCTTGTCCTCATCTTCTTTATTGATGTTACTCATGTTGATGTCACAGTTGTCTAATTTGGTTCACGTCCCTGCATTCTTTTCTTTAAGACAACCCTTCTGTCAGCGGACAAATTGGTGACGATCCTGAAATGCCAATTGTCCAGCAAAAATACTTACTCAACAGAAATGTGGAAGCTGTTCTTCCAAAACAATGCTGCTATTCTGGACCAGGCTCTTCTGGATTACTCCAGCATGGTATGTTGAATCCCAGAATTACAACAAAATGTTGGCAATATGTGTGGATTTTGTCAATACACATCTGTTTATACCTTTCCAGAACCCCAACACCAGCAGTCCAGCTATGCCAAATGTCCTTGATGCCATTGGAGATGTCAAACTCAACAACTTCATGAATGCACAGCTGAACAACGCCAGTTTCGTTGACAAGTTGTTCCAGAAGATGCTCCGTCCATTCTTGGCATCTCCATCTAGGAATTTCCTCTCCTGTCTCAGCTCAAAGAACTTCAGTTGTCAGACCTACCAAATTGTGTATGTAAAGCCATGATACCCAATGCCATCGTCAATACAACTGGTGATATGCCTACAATTGAATAAGAAGTCAAGATAACATAGGTAACATGGGCTCTGTTCTCTTTCAGCATTGAGGCTCTAAGCAACCAATCAGCCTCCATGGACAGAGAGCAACAACGAGTGATCTTCACTCATTACATCTATCCATTCCTTTCAAGAAATGACTCATCAGGTAATAAATGGTTCTGGAAAGCACAAAAACATACACACTTCTCTGGGCCAATCCATTGAAGTCATCTGCTTAGGGGAACTTAAAGTCCATTTGTTTAACTCTGCTTTTGTTTCAGATCCCGGCTGTGTCTCAAACACCAGTGGAAGCATGGACTGGCTCCAGAGGAACTTTGGCATCTTTTCTGTTTTTGCAGAACTGCAGGAGTTACAAGTCCTTAATCCCCACTTCTCCAGCGTAAGTTTCCTAGGTGTTTGTCTGGATGGTTATCCCCTCAATAACATTACCGTGCCACTCACTGACATGTGCCACCTTTCTTTTTCTTTTTCTATTTGTAGAAGGAATCACTGTCGCTGCTTACCCCAACCCAAGTGGCACAATTGACATTGACCTCTGGGGCATTGAATGACACAGATGACATTAAACTTGTGTTTACGCGGCTGGAGGAAGGAGACGCTTTCAAAAATGTTGACGAGTTTCTGACGCAACTGACCGCAAAGGAAGAGGTAATGCACTTTTGAGATAAACAAACTGCATGATTTCATCTTGACAAATAGCAATCCCCATGTCTTCCTGTGTCTCCCTTTGTGGATAGTGAAGGACAACAAATGAGCAACGAGCAACCTATCAATCTTCTACTTTCCTTTATAACCGACAAAGCTCGATGGAATGCCGTGATGAGTTGTGCAGTGTTGAGGAACTCTGGTCATGTGTTTCAACAGATTCCTGACATCCATCCAGCCGTGAGAGATGTGATGATGAATCAGACGTTCAACATCATCAGCCTTCAATTCCCAGAGTTCAAAACGCTGGACTGGATTGCATGGTTCGAAGTAAAGCTGATTCCCATCCTCCCCAGTTTTAATGAAGTCATGCTCACCATTGCTACCTCAAACGTCAACTGCACCAACTACCAAGTCATGTGAGTAGGGGCCAACTTCCTGCTAAAATTAGCCATGGATTCAATGACTAAAATCTATTGCAAATGTGGGGTGGAAGCGTCATGAGTGTATCTTTTCCCATTTACAGTGTAAATGGAATGGACAGAGCTTTCCCTGAAATGACTCAGGATAGAAGAGAAGGAATCGCAAGAGTCCTGCTGAAATACCTGAGGAAATCTGTGCACCTCATCAATGGACCAGGTAGGACTCACCAAGCAGGTTGTTGTGCTCATTGGCTTTCTGTTTGATTCTTCATCGCCTATGCTGGATGAAGCGTGCTTTGTTTGAAAGGAGTGAACAGTTGGCATGTTGCTTCCTTGTCTATTGAATATAACATCAATGTACTCCACTTTTCAATAACCAAAACGGCCATACATGTCTTTTAGCTTGCAGGCAGGACATCCACGATGACAATGACTGGCTTGCAATCAACCTGGGTTCATACTCCGAGTACACAACCTATTCGGATCTCAAAGACTTCAACATCTCAGGGTAAAACAATTGTTTGCCAGTGTTCTTTGCATGACCAGAATTGACTAGTTTGACACTGCTCATGTGTGGAATTATGGCTATTTAGAGGGCAACAGCATTGTATTCTGTTGTCTTCTTCTCCCCAGGTGGCAGTTCTAGACTCCCTCTCACCAAACCAGAAAGCTGAATTGATACTGGACCCAAGCACTGGTGCTCTTGAGAATGAGACTCTTGTGAAGAACGTTTTCATCAGCTTGCTGGATTCTCCAAGGAAGAGCAGCTCAATGAGTTCTTTGTGACTTTTGTTGAAGTCACCAAGCAGGTCAGTACATCACTCTCTGGCTGGAATGGACTTTGTACAGTGAGACCTGGCTCGACAAAGTCATCTGACAAAACAATCAGGATGAATGGATGTCCTCCTAAGCCATGAACCATTTATTTTCCAGGAAAACATCAGTATCATCACAAACACAGCCGTAAGAGACACAATGCTAGACCTGACCTTAATGGCTCTTGCTCCCAAATTCAACGTTTTTGAGCCAAAAGACTTCCAGCTGTGGTTCCAAGTCAATCTGGTTGTTCTGCTGGCCAGCTTCCATCCTGGCAGATTGGTTGAAATCCCCCTAAACATCACCTGTGAATCCTACAATGCCATGTAAGAGACTACTTTACCCCAAACAAACGTACAAGGGACTATCTCATAAAGTACAGATTGACAAAAGACTGCACTAATGTCTCTTTCCTTTTTCTCTCAGATTTACGGGTCTCGACCAAAGTTTGGAATCTCTTCCGCCTCACCTCTCACAGGGTGTAAAGTCAAGCTTGGATGCACTGATGAAGACATTCCAACGTATGTGATAAACTGCTATTTTTCAATAACAGACACTGTATCATCTGAGCCCAGCATTTATAGAACATTTTAAAAATCTCCAAAAAGGCATTCTGTTATTTTGCTAACTCATATGCTCCCAAATCTTCCCATTGATTGACTGACCTTATTTAAATGATCCCCCTCAAAGGTTGCTCAAGGCCTCCAGCTTTAATTGTGGTAAGTACTCTCTGAGTGGGTTCTTATTTCAAATAGACCTTTTGTTTACGATATGGGAAAGGTCATGCATCTGGTATCTGCATTGTGGCATTGTTCAGAAAGCCAAAGCATCTCTTTTGTTTTCTCATTTAATTTCACACTGGTAACAATATTATTTCCCCCATATAGTGCAAAGAAACATTGGTCAATGGTAAGTTGATGCTAGCTTTGCAATTGACATTTTCTTGAATCAGATTGGCAATTTATGATTTGTGTCTGAAGAACTATTGTTTTTATGTTCTCTTTTGCAGAGAAACAACTTTGTGCTGGATTTAACAGGTGGGTTCAGTGCTGTCTTGCACAGTGCAGGTTGTAAGACATTGAGACACACAAGGTATCATTTGTAAACTAATCATGTATTTTTCATTACCGTTTCCTACAGCACACAACTGAAGCAACAAATGTCGTTTGGGAATTCCAATGAATCCCTTTGCAATTTCAACATCTCTGAATATGCCTGTTCCTCAGTAAGCTTTTTCAATTCACCACTAAATGTTGTCAGTAGCAACAGATACATTTCTCTTGTCCTCATCTTCTTTATTGATGTTACTCATGTTGATGTCACAGTTGTCTAATTTGGTTCACGTCCCTGCATTCTTTTCTTTAAGACAACCCTTCTGTCAGCGGACAACTTGGTGACGATCCTGAAATGCCAATTGTCCAGCAAAAATACTTACTCAACAGAAATGTGGAAGCTGTTCTTCCAAAACAATGCTGCTATTCTGGACCAGGCTCTTCTGGATTACTCCAGCATGGTATGTTGAATCCCAGAATTACAACAAAATGTTGGCAATATGTGTGGATTTTGTCAATAAACATCTGTTTATACCTTTCCAGAACCCCAACACCAGCAGTCCAGCTATGCCAAATGTCCTTGATGCCATTGGAGATGTCAAACTCAACAACTTCACGAATGCACAGCTGAACAACGCCAGTTTCGTTGACAAGTTGTTCCAGAAGATGCTCCGTCCATTCTTGGCATCTCCATCTAGGAATTTCCTCTCCTGTCTCAGCTCAAAGAACTTCAGTTGTCAGACCTACCAAATTGTGTATGTAAAGCCATGATACCCAATGCCATCGTCAATACAACTGGTGATATGCCTACAATTGAATAAGAAGTCAAGATAACATAGGTAACATGGGCTCTGTTCTCTTTCAGCATTGAGGCTCTAAGCAACCAATCAGCCTCCATGGACAGAGAGCAACGAGTGATCTTCACTCATTACATCTATCCATTCCTTTCAAGAAATGACTCATCAGGTAATAAATGGTTCTGGAAAGCACAAAAACATACACACTTCTCTGGGCCAATCCATTGAAGTCATCTGCTTAGGGAACTTAAAGTCCATTTGTTTAACTCTGCTTTTGTTTCAGATCCCGGCTGTGTCTCAAACACCAGTGGAAGCATGGACTGGCTCCAGAGGAACTTTGGCATCTTTTCTGTTTTTGCAGAACTGCAGGAGTTACAAGTCCTTAATCCCCACTTCTCCAGCGTAAGTTTCCTAGGTGTTTGTCTGGATGGTTATCCCCTCAATAACATTACCGTGCCACTCACTGACATGTGCCACCTTTCTTTTTCTTTTTCTATTTGTAGAAGGAATCACTGTCGCTGCTTACCCCAACCCAAGTGGCACAATTGACATTGACCTCTGGGGCATTGAATGACACAGATGACATTAAACTTGTGTTTACGCGGCTGGAGGAAGGAGACGCTTTCAAAAATGTTGACGAGTTTCTGACACAACTGACCGTAAAGGAAGAGGTAATGCACTTTTGAGATAAACAAACTGCATGATTTCATCTTGACAAATAGCAATCCCCATGTCTTCCTGTGTCTCCCTTTGTGGATAGTGAAGGACAACAAATGAGCAACGAGCAACCTATCAATCTTCTACTTTCATTTATTACCGGCAAAGCTCGATGGAATGCCGTGATGAGTTGTGCAGTGTTGAGGAACTCTGGTCATGTGTTTCAACAGATTCCTGACATCCATCCAGCCGTGAGAGATGTGATGATGAATCAGACGTTCAACATCATCAGCCTTCAATTCCCAGAGTTCGAAACGCTGGACTGGATTGCATGGTTCAAGTAAAGCTGATTCCCATCCTCCCCAGTTTTAATGAAGTCATGCTCACCATTGCTACCTCAAACGTCAACTGCACCAACTACCAAGTCATGTGAGTAGGGGCCAACTTCCTGCTAAAATTAGCCATGGATTCGATGACTAAAATCTATTGCAAATGTGGGGTGGAAGCGTCATGAGTGTATCTTTTCCCATTTACAGTGTAAATGGAATGGACAGAGCTTTCCCTGAAATGACTCAGGATAGAAGAGAAGGAATCGCAAGAGTCCTGCTGAAATACCTGAGGAAATCTGTGCACCTCATCAATGGACCAGGTAGGACTCACCAAGCAGGTTGTTGTGCTCATTGGCTTTCTGTTTGATTCTTCATCGCCTATGCTGAATGAAGCGTGCTTTGTTTGAAAGGGAGTGAACAGTTGGCATGTTGCTTCCTTGTCTATTGAATATAACATCAATGTACTCCACTTTTCAATAACCAAAACGGCCATACATGTCTTTTAGCTTGCAGGCAGGACATCCACGATGACAATGACTGGCTTGCAATCAACCTGGGTTCATACTCCGAGTACACAACCTATTCGGATCTCAAAGACTTCAACATCTCAGGGGTAAAACAATTGTTTGCCAGTGTTCTTTGCATGACCAGAATTGACTAGTTTGACACTGCTCATGTGTGGAATTATGGCTATTTAGAGGGCTAATGCATTGTATTCCGTTGTCTTCTTCTCCCCAGGTGGCAGTTCTAGACTCCCTCTCACCAAACCAGAAAGCTGAATTGATACTGGACCCAAGCACTGGCGCTCTGGAGAATGAGACTCTTGTGAAGAACGTTTTCATCAGCTTGCTGGATTCTCCAAGGGAAGAGCAGCTCAATGAGTTCTTTGTGACTTTTGTTGAAGTCACCAAGCAGGTCAGTACATCACTCTCTGGCTGGAATGGACCTTGTACAGTGAGACCTGGCTCTCGACAAAGTTATTTGACAAAACAATCAGGATGAATGGATGTCCTCCTAAGCCATGAACCATTTATTTTCCAGGAAAACATCACTATCATCACAAACACAGCCGTAAGAGACACAATGCTAGACCTGACCTTGATGGCTCTTGCTCCCAAATTCGGCGTTTTTGAGCCAAAAGACTTCCAGCTGTGGTTCCAAGTCAATCTGGTTGTTCTGCTGGCCAGCTTCCATCCTGGCAGATTGGTTGATATCCCCCTAAACATCACCTGTGAATCCTACAATGCCATGTAAGAGACGACTTTACCCCAAACAAACGTACAAGGGACTACCTCGTAAAGTACAGATTGACAAAAGACTGCACTAATGTCTCTTTCCTTTTTCTCTCAGATTTACGGGTCTCGACCAAAGTTTGGAATCTCTTCCGCCTCACCTCTCACAGGGTGTAAAGTCAAGCTTGGTTGCACTGATGAAGACATTCCAACGTATGTGATAAACTGCTATTTTTCAACAACAGACACTGTATCATCTGAGCCCAGCATTTATAGAACATTTTAAAAAATCGCCGAAAAGGCATTCTGTTATTTTGCTAACTCATATGCTCCCAAATCTTCCCGTTGATTGACTGACCTTATTTAAATTATCCCCCTCAAAGGTTGCTCAAGGCCTCCAGCTTTAATTGTGGTAAGTACTCTCTGAGTGGGATCTTATTTCAAATAGACCTTTTGTTTTTTACGATATGGGAAAGGTCATGCATCTGGTACCTGCATTGTGGCATTGTTCAGAAAGCCAAAGCATCTCTTTTGTTTTCTCATTTAATTTCACTCTGGTAACAATATTATTTCCCCCCCATATAGTGCAAAGAAACATTGGTCAATGGTAAGTTGATGCTAGCTTTGCAATTGACATTTTCTTGAATCAGATTGGCAATTTATGATTTGTGTCTGAAGAACTATTGTTTTTATGTTCTCTTTTGCAGAGAAACAACTTTGTGCTGGATTTAACAGGTGGGTTCAGTGCTGTCTTGCACAGTGCAGGTTGTAAGACATTGAGACACACAAGGTATCATTTGTAAACTAATCATGTATTTTTCATTACCGTTTCCTACAGCACACAACTGAAGCAACAAATGTCGTTTGGGAATTCCAATGAATCCCTTTGCAATTTCAACATCTCTGAATATGCCTGTTCCTCAGTAAGCTTTTTCAATTCACCACTAAATGTTGTCAGTAGCAACAGATACATTTCTCTTGTCCTCATCTTCTTTATTGATGTTACTCATGTTGATGTCACAGTTGTCTAATTTGGTTCACGTCCCTGCATTCTTTTCTTTAAGACAACCCTTCTGTCAGCGGACAACTTGGTGACGATCCTGAAATGCCAATTGTCCAGCAAAAATACTTACTCAACAGAAATGTGGAAGCTGTTCTTCCAAAACAATGCTGCTATTCTGGACCAGGCTCTTCTGGATTACTCCAGCATGGTATGTTGAATCCCAGAATTACAACAAAATGTTGGCAATATGTGTGGATTTTGTCAATACACATCTGTTTATACCTTTCCAGAACCCCAACACCAGCAGTCCAGCTATGCCAAATGTCCTTGATGCCATTGGAGATGTCAAACTCAACAACTTCATGAATGCACAGCTGAACAACGCCAGTTTCGTTGACAAGTTGTTCCAGAAGATGCTCCGTCCATTCTTGGCATCTCCATCTAGGAATTTCCTCTCCTGTCTCAGCTCAAAGAACTTCAGTTGTCAGACCTACCAAATTGTGTATGTAAAGCCATGATACCCAATGCCATCGTCAATACAACTGGTGATATGCCTACAATTGAATAAGAAGTCAAGATAACATAGGTAACATGGGCTCTGTTCTCTTTCAGCATTGAGGCTCTAAGCAACCAATCAGCCTCCATGGACAGAGAGCAACAACGAGTGATCTTCACTCATTACATCTATCCATTCCTTTCAAGAAATGACTCATCAGGTAATAAATGGTTCTGGAAAGCACAAAAACATACACACTTCTCTGGGCCAATCCATTGAAGTCATCTGCTTAGGGAACTTAAAGTCCATTTGTTTAACTCTGCTTTTGTTTCAGATCCCGGCTGTGTCTCAAACACCAGTGGAAGCATGGACTGGCTCCAGAGGAACTTTGGCATCTTTTCTGTTTTTGCAGAACTGCAGGAGTTACAAGTCCTTAATCCCCACTTCTCCAGCGTAAGTTTCCTAGGTGTTTGTCTGGATGGTTATCCCCTCAATAACATTACCGTGCCACTCACTGACATGTGCCACCTTTCTTTTTCTTTTTCTATTTGTAGAAGGAATCACTGTCGCTGCTTACCCCAACCCAAGTGGCACAATTGACATTGACCTCTGGGGCATTGAATGACACAGATGACATTAAACTTGTGTTTACGCGGCTGGAGGAAGGAGACGCTTTCAAAAATGTTGACGAGTTTCTGACACAACTGACCGTAAAGGAAGAGGTAATGCACTTTTGAGATAAACAAACTGCATGATTTCATCTTGACAAATAGCAATCCCCATGTCTTCCTGTGTCTCCCTTTGTGGATAGTGAAGGACAACAAATGAGCAACGAGCAACCTATCAATCTTCTACTTTCATTTATTACCGGCAAAGCTCGATGGAATGCCGTGATGAGTTGTGCAGTGTTGAGGAACTCTGGTCATGTGTTTCAACAGATTCCTGACATCCATCCAGCCGTGAGAGATGTGATGATGAATCAGACGTTCAACATCATCAGCCTTCAATTCCCAGAGTTCGAAACGCTGGACTGGATTGCATGGTTCGAAGTAAAGCTGATTCCCATCCTCCCCAGTTTTAATGAAGTCATGCTCACCATTGCTACCTCAAACGTCAACTGCACCAACTACCAAGTCATGTGAGTAGGGGCCAACTTCCTGCTAAAATTAGCCATGGATTCAATGACTAAAATCTATTGCAAATGTGGGGTGGAAGCGTCATGAGTGTATCTTTTCCCATTTACAGTGTAAATGGAATGGACAGAGCTTTCCCTGAAATGACTCAGGATAGAAGAGAAGGAATCGCAAGAGTCCTGCTGAAATACCTGAGGAAATCTGTGCACCTCATCAATGGACCAGGTAGGACTCACCAAGCAGGTTGTTGTGCTCATTGGCTTTCTGTTTGATTCTTCATCGCCTATGCTGGATGAAGCGTGCTTTGTTTGAAAGGAGTGAACAGTTGGCATGTTGCTTCCTTGTCTATTGAATATAACATCAATGTACTCCACTTTTCAATAACCAAAACGGCCATACATGTCTTTTAGCTTGCAGGCAGGACATCCACGATGACAATGACTGGCTTGCAATCAACCTGGGTTCATACTCCGAGTACACAACCTATTCGGATCTCAAAGACTTCAACATCTCAGGGGTAAAACAATTGTTTGCCAGTGTTCTTTGCATGACCAGAATTGACTAGTTTGACACTGCTCATGTGTGGTATTATGGCTATTTAGAGGGCAACAGCATTGTATTCTGTTGTCTTCTTCTCCCCAGGTGGCAGTTCTAGACTCCCTCTCACCAAACCAGAAAGCTGAATTGATACTGGACCCAAGCACTGGCGCTCTGGAGAATGAGACTCTTGTGAAGAACGTTTTCATCAGCTTGCTGGATTCTCCAAGGGAAGAGCAGCTCAATGAGTTCTTTGTGACTTTTGTTGAAGTCACCAAGCAGGTCAGTACATCACTCTCTGGCTGGAATGGACCTTGTACAGTGAGACCTGGCTCTCGACAAAGTCATTTGACAAAACAATCAGGATGAATGGATGTCCTCCTAAGCCATGAACCATTTATTTTCCAGGAAAACATCACTATCATCACAAACACAGCCGTAAGAGACACAATGCTAGACCTGACCTTGATGGCTCTTGCTCCCAAATTCGACGTTTTTGAGCCAAAAGACTTCCAGCTGTGGTTCCAAGTCAATCTGGTTGTTCTGCTGGCCAGCTTCCATCCTGGCAGATTGGTTGATATCCCCTAAACATCACCTGTGAATCCTACAATGCCATGTAAGAGACTACTTTACCCCAAACAAACGTACAAGGGACTACCTCGTAAAGTACAGATTGACAAAAGACTGCACTAATGTCTCTTTCCTTTTTCTCTCAGATTTACGGGTCTCGACCAAAGTTTGGAATCTCTTCCGCCTCACCTCTCACAGGGTGTAAAGTCAAGCTTGGATGCACTGATGAAGACATTCCAACGTATGTGATAAACTGCTATTTTTCAACAACAGACACTGTATCATCTGAGCCCAGCATTTATAGAACATTTTAAAAAATCGCCAAAAAGGCATTCTGTTATTTTGCTAACTCATATGCTCCCAAATCTTCCCGTTGATTGACTGACCTTATTTAAATTATCCCCCTCAAAGGTTGCTCAAGGCCTCCAGCTTTAATTGTGGTAAGTACTCTCTGAGTGGGTTCTTATTTCAAATAGACCTTTTGTTTACGATATGGGAAAGGTCATGCATCTGGTATCTGCATTGTGGCATTGTTCAGAAAGCCAAAGCATCTCTTTTGTTTTCTCATTTAATTTCACACTGGTAACAATATTATTTCCCCCATATAGTGCAAAGAAACATTGGTCAATGGTAAGTTGATGCTAGCTTTGCAATTGACATTTTCTTGAATCAGATTGGCAATTTATGATTTGTGTCTGAAGAACTATTGTTTTTATGTTCTCTTTTGCAGAGAAACAACTTTGTGCTGGATTTAACAGGTGGGTTCAGTGCTGTCTTGCACAGTGCAGGTTGTAAGACATTGAGACACACAAGGTATCATTTGTAAACTAATCATGTATTTTTCATTACCGTTTCCTACAGCACACAACTGAAGCAACAAATGTCGTTTGGGAATTCCAATGAATCCCTTTGCAATTTCAACATCTCTGAATATGCCTGTTCCTCAGTAAGCTTTTTCAATTCACCACTAAATGTTGTCAGTAGCAACAGATACATTTCTCTTGTCCTCATCTTCTTTATTGATGTTACTCATGTTGATGTCACAGTTGTCTAATTTGGTTCACGTCCCTGCATTCTTTTCTTTAAGACAACCCTTCTGTCAGCGGACAACTTGGTGACGATCCTGAAATGCCAATTGTCCAGCAAAAATACTTACTCAACAGAAATGTGGAAGCTGTTCTTCCAAAACAATGCTGCTATTCTGGACCAGGCTCTTCTGGATTACTCCAGCATGGTATGTTGAATCCCAGAATTACAACAAAATGTTGGCAATATGTGTGGATTTTGTCAATACACATCTGTTTATACCTTTCCAGAACCCCAACACCAGCAGTCCAGCTATGTCAAATGTCCTTGATGCCATTGGAGATGTCAAACTCAACAACTTCATGAATGCACAGCTGAACAACGCCAGTTTCGTTGACAAGTTGTTCCAGAAGATGCTCCGTCCATTCTTGGCATCTCCATCTAGGAATTTCCTCTCCTGTCTCAGCTCAAAGAACTTCAGTTGTCAGACCTACCAAATTGTGTATGTAAAGCCATGATACCCAATGCCATCGTCAATACAACTGGTGATATGCCTACAATTGAATAAGAAGTCAAGATAACATAGGTAACATGGGCTCTGTTCTCTTTCAGCATTGAGGCTCTAAGCAACCAATCAGCCTCCATGGACAGAGAGCAACAACGAGTGATCTTCACTCATTACATCTATCCATTCCTTTCAAGAAATGACTCATCAGGTAATAAATGGTTCTGGAAAGCACAAAAACATACACACTTCTCTGGGCCAATCCATTGAAGTCATCTGCTTAGGGAACTTAAAGTCCATTTGTTTAACTCTGCTTTTGTTTCAGATCCCGGCTGTGTCTCAAACACCAGTGGAAGCATGGACTGGCTCCAGAGGAACTTTGGCATCTTTTCTGTTTTTGCAGAACTGCAGGAGTTACAAGTCCTTAATCCCCACTTCTCCAGCGTAAGTTTCCTAGGTGTTTGTCTGGATGGTTATCCCCTCAATAACATTACCGTGCCACTCACTGACATGTGCCACCTTTCTTTTTCTTTTTCTATTTGTAGAAGGAATCACTGTCGCTGCTTACCCCAACCCAAGTGGCACAATTGACATTGACCTCTGGGGCATTGAATGACACAGATGACATTAAACTTGTGTTTACGCGGCTGGAGGAAGGAGACGCTTTCAAAAATGTTGACGAGTTTCTGACACAACTGACCGTAAAGGAAGAGGTAATGCACTTTTGAGATAAACAAACTGCATGATTTCATCTTGACAAATAGCAATCCCCATGTCTTCCTGTGTCTCCCTTTGTGGATAGTGAAGGACAACAAATGAGCAACGAGCAACCTATCAATCTTCTACTTTCATTTATTACCGGCAAAGCTCGATGGAATGCCGTGATGAGTTGTGCAGTGTTGAGGAACTCTGGTCATGTGTTTCAACAGATTCCTGACATCCATCCAGCCGTGAGAGATGTGATGATGAATCAGACGTTCAACATCATCAGCCTTCAATTCCCAGAGTTCGAAACGCTGGACTGGATTGCATGGTTCGAAGTAAAGCTGATTCCCATCCTCCCCAGTTTTAATGAAGTCATGCTCACCATTGCTACCTCAAACGTCAACTGCACCAACTACCAAGTCATGTGAGTAGGGGCCAACTTCCTGCTAAAATTAGCCATGGATTCAATGACTAAAATCTATTGCAAATGTGGGGTGGAAGCGTCATGAGTGTATCTTTTCCCATTTACAGTGTAAATGGAATGGACAGAGCTTTCCTGAAATGACTCAGGATAGAAGAGAAGGAATCGCAAGAGTCCTGCTGAAATACCTGAGGAAATCTGTGCACCTCATCAATGGACCAGGTATGACTCACCAAGCAGGTTGTTGTGCTCATTGGCTTTCTGTTTGATTCTTCATCGCCTATGCTGGATGAAGCGTGCTTTGTTTGAAAGGAGTGAACAGTTGGCATGTTGCTTCCTTGTCTATTGAATATAACATCAATGTACTCCACTTTTCAATAACCAAAACGGCCATACATGTCTTTTAGCTTGCAGGCAGGACATCCACGATGACAATGACTGGCTTGCAATCAACCTGGGTTCATACTCCGAGTACACAACCTATTCGGATCTCAAAGACTTCAACATCTCAGGGGTAAAACAATTGTTTGCCAGTGTTCTTTGCATGACCAGAATTGACTAGTTTGACACTGCTCATGTGTGGTATTATGGCTATTTAGAGGGCAACAGCATTGTATTCTGTTGTCTTCTTCTCCCAGGTGGCAGTTCTAGACTCCCTCTCACCAAACCAGAAAGCTGAATTGATACTGGACCCAAGCACTGGCGCTCTGGAGAATGAGACTCTTGTGAAGAACGTTTTCATCAGCTTGCTGGATTCTCCAAGGAAGAGCAGCTCAATGAGTTCTTTGTGACTTTTGTTGAAGTCACCAAGCAGGTCAGTACATCACTCTCTGGCTGGAATGGACCTTGTACAGTGAGACCTGGCTCTCGACAAAGTCATTTGACAAAACAATCAGGATGAATGGATGTCCTCCTAAGCCATGAACCATTTATTTTCCAGGAAAACATCACTATCATCACAAACACAGCCGTAAGAGACACAATGCTAGACCTGACCTTGATGGCTCTTGCTCCCAAATTCAACGTTTTTGAGCCAAAAGACTTCCAGCTGTGGTTCCAAGTCAATCTGGTTGTTCTGCTGGCCAGCTTCCATCCTGGCAGATTGGTTGATATCCCCCTAAACATCACCTGTGAATCCTACAATGCCATGTAAGAGACGACTTTACCCAAAACAAACGTACAAGGGACTACCTCGTAAAGTACAGATTGACAAAAGACTGCACTAATGTCTCTTTCCTTTTTCTCTCAGATTTACGGGTCTCGACCAAAGTTTGGAATCTCTTCCGCCTCACTTCTCACAGGGTGTAAAGTCAAGCTTGGATGCACTGATGAAGACATTCCAACGTATGTGATAAACTGCTATTTTTCAACAACAGACACTGTATCATCTGAGCCCAGCATTTATAGAACATTTTAAAAAATCGCCGAAAAGGCATTCTGTTATTTTGCTAACTCATATGCTCCCAAATCTTCCCATTGATTGACTGACCTTATTTAAATTATCCCCCTCAAAGGTTGCTCAAGGCCTCCAGCTTTAATTGTGGTAAGTACTCTCTGAGTGGGTTCTTATTTCAAATAGACCTTTTGTTTACGATATGGGAAAGGTCATGCATCTGGTACCTGCATTGTGGCATTGTTCAGAAAGCCAAAGCATCTCTTTTGTTTTCTCATTTAATTTCACACTGGTAACAATATTATTTCCCCCCCATATAGTGCAAAGAAACATTGGTCAATGGTAAGTTGATGCTAGCTTTGCAATTGACATTTTCTTGAATCAGATTGGCAATTTATGATTTGTGTCTGAAGAACTATTGTTTTTATGTTCTCTTTTGCAGAGAAACAACTTTGTGCTGGATTTAACAGGTGGGTTCAGTGCTGTCTTGCACAGTGCAGGTTGTAAGACATTGAGACACACAAGGTATCATTTGTAAACTAATAATGTATTTTTCATTACCGTTTCCTACAGCACACAACTGAAGCAACAAATGTCGATTGGGAATTCCAATGAATCCCTTTGCAATTTCAACATCTCTGAATATGCCTGTTCCTCAGTAAGCATTTTCAATTCACCACTATATGTTGTCAGTAGCAACAGATACAGTTCTCTTGTCCTCATCTTCTTTATTGATGTTACTCATGTTGATGTCACAGTTGTCTAATTTGGTTCACGTCCCTGCATTCTTTTCTTTAAGACAACCCTTCTGTCAGCGGACAACTTGGTGACGATCCTGAAATGCCAATTGTCCAGCAAAAAGACTTACTCAACAGAAATGTGGAAGCTGTTCTTCCAAAACAATGCTGCTATTCTGGACCAGGCTCTTCTGGATTACTTCAGCATGGTATGTTGAATCCCAGAATTACAACAAAATGTTGGAAATATGTGTGGATTTTGTCAATAAACATCTGTTTATACCTTTCCAGAACCCCAACACCAGCAGTCCAGCTATGCCAAATGTCCTTGATGCCATTGGAGATGTCAAACTCAACAACTTCACGAATGCACAGCTGAACAACGCCAGTTTCGTTGACAAGTTGTTCCAGAAGATGCTCCGTCCATTCTTGGCATCTCCATCTAGGAATTTCCTCTCCTGTCTCAGCTCAAAGAACTTCAGTTGTCAGACCTACCAAATTGTGTATGTAAAGCCATGATACCCAATGCCATCGTCAATACAACTGGTGATATGCCTACAATTGAATAAGAAGTCAAGATAACATAGGTAACATGGGCTCTGTTCTCTTTCAGCATTGAGGCTCTAAGCAACCAATCAGCCTCCATGGACAGAGAGCAACGAGTGATCTTCACTCATTACATCTATCCATTCCTTTCAAGAAATGACTCATCAGGTAATAAATGGTTCTGGAAAGCACAAAAACATACACACTTCTCTGGGCCAATCCATTGAAGTCATCTGCTTAGGGAACTTAAAGTCCATTTGTTTAACTCTGCTTTTGTTTCAGATCCCGGCTGTGTCTCAAACACCAGTGGAAGCATGGACTGGCTCCAGAGGAACTTTGGCATCTTTTCTGTTTTTGCAGAACTGCAGGAGTTACAAGTCCTTAATCCCCACTTCTCCAGCGTAAGTTTCCTAGGTGTTTGTCTGGATGGTTATCCCCTCAATAACATTACCGTGCCACTCACTGACATGTGCCACCTTTCTTTTTCTTTTTCTATTTGTAGAAGGAATCACTGTCGCTGCTTACCCCAACCCAAGTGGCACAATTGACATTGACCTCTGGGGCATTGAATGACACAGATGACATTAAACTTGTGTTCACGCGGCTGGAGGAAGGAGACGCTTTCAAAAATGTTGACGAGTTTCTGACGCAACTGACCGCAAAGGAAGAGGTAATGCACTTTTGAGATAAACAAACTGCATGATTTCATCTTGACAAATAGCAATCCCCATGTCTTCCTGTGTCTCCCTTTGTGGATAGTGAAGGACAACAAATGAGAAACGAGCAACCTACCAATCTTCTACCTTCGTTTATTACCGGCAAAGCTCGATGGAATGCCGTGATGAGTTGTGCAGTGTTGAGGAACTCTGGTCATGTGTTTCAACAGACTCCTGACATCCATCCAGCCGTGAGAGATGTGATGATGAATCAGACGTTCAACATCATCAGCCTTCAATTCCCAGAGTTCGAAACGCTGGACTGGATTGCATGGTTCGAAGTAAAGCTGATTCCCATCCTCCCCAGTTTTAATGAAGTCATGCTCATCATTGCTACCTCAAACGTCAACTGCACCAACTACCAAGTCATGTGAGTAGGGGCCAACTTCCTGCTAAAATTAGCCATGGATTCGATGACTAAAATCTATTGCAAATGTGGGGTGGGTATCTATAGCAAGCGTCATGAGTATATATTTTCCCATTTACAGTGTAAGAGGAATGGACAGATCTTTCCCTGAAATGAGTTTGGGTAGAAAAGAAGGAATCGCAAGAGTCTTGCTGGAATACCTGAGAAGATCTGTTCACCTCATCAATGGACCAGGTAGGGCTCATCAAGCAGGTTGTGATGCTCGTGGTTCTTCTGTTGCATCTGCTGATATGTTGCTTCCATGAAAAAAAGATATCCATGAAGGCTTTTCCACATTTTAATAATCAAGAATGGCCATGCATTTCTTTTAGCTTGCAGGCAGAAAATCCACAATGATGCTGACTGGCTTGCAATCAACCTGGGGCCATTCTCCGAATACGCAACCTATTCTGATCTCAAAGTCTTCAACATCTCAGGGGTAAAACAATTGTTTTCTACAAAAACATTTGAGTGCAACATTGGAATCTTGTAATTTGACGCTGCTCATGTGGAGATATGGCTCATGCATTTGTATTCTGTTGTTTTCTTCTCCCCAGGTGGCGGTTCTAGACTCCCTCTCACCAAACCAGAAAGCCGAGCTGATACTGGACCCCACAAACCTGGCAAATGAATCTCTTGTGCAAGAGGTTTTCCTAGGGGTTCTGGGATCTTCAGGTGTGGCGGAGATTGGTCAATTTTTCCAATCATTTGTGGAGGTTGCTTTAAAGGTTTGCATTTTGCTTCTTGGTATTGAGATGGTTGGTTTATTTGAACACTTCAAAACAACATTGTCATCATGGTAAACCAGGAGTGGTCCTAAGCTATTGCCATACAGTGCCTTGCGAAAGTATTCGGCCCCCTTGAACTTTACGACCTTTTGCCACATTTCAGGCTTCAAACATAAAGATATAAAACTGTATTTTTTTGTGAAGAATCAACAACAAGTGGGACACAATCATGAAGTGGAACGACATTTATTGGATATTTCAAACTTTTTTAACAAATCAAAAACTGAAAAATTGGGCGTGCAAAATTATTCAGCCCCCTTAAGTTAATACTTTGTAGCGCCACCTTTTGCTGCGATTACAGCTGTAAGTCGCTTGGGGTATGTCTCTATCAGTTTTGCACATCGAGAGACTGACATTTTTTCCCATTCCTCCTTCCTCCTTGCCTGGTGTGTTCCTTGTTCTTCATGATGCTCTCTGCGCTTTTAACGGACCTCTGAGACTATCACAGTGCAGGTGCATTCATACGGAGACTTGATTACACACAGGTGGATTGTATTTATCATCATTAGTCATTTAGGTCAACATTGGATCATTCAGAGATCCTCATTGAACTTCTGGAGAGAGTTTGCTGCACTGAAAGTAAAGGGGCTGAATAATTTTGCACGCCCAATTTTTCAGTTTTTGATTTGTTAAAAAAGTTTGAAATATCCAATAAATGTCGTTCCACTTCATGATTGTGTCCCACTTGTTGTTGATTCTTCACAAAAAAAATACAGTTTTATATCTTTATGTTTGAAGCCTGAAATGTGGCAAAAGGTCGCAAAGTTCAAGGGGGCCGAATACTTTCGCAAGGCACTGTATATACAATAGATTGTGAACTTCTCAAAATAGCTACGGCAAGACTCCAGCCACTCCATTTACCTACTGTTGTTGTTATCCTAGCAATTAATTTTCTCTGATGCTGCTAATCTACCAAGCACCTCCTTACAGAATGTTTTTTTGTATTTATTTTTTTACAGAGAAACCTGACAGCTATTGAGCCAGGACTGCGAGACACCCTGTTAAACCTGACACTGACGGCACTCGCCCCCAAATTGCAGACACTAGATACTCTGGGATTCAAGCTTTGGTTCCAGGTCTATCTCCCGTTATTCCTCCCAAGCATTCATCCTGGGACCTTTTCCGTCATCCCAAGGAATATCAGCTGTGACTCCTATAGTGCAATGTGAGTTTCAGCTCTCAGTGTTTGCAATGATTATTGAGGCTGTGATTTGGCATGTGATTGCCAGATGCTGTGTATTCTAAATATCTATTCTACATACTGCACATTAGTACATTTAATAGGTTGTCTTTTAATAAAACATGTTTTTTTATTTACACAGCATCAAGGGCTGTGATAATGTGATCACTAGGTTGTCGCTGATCCAGTCCCAGCAAGTCTTCGTGTTCACCAAGGATTATTTGACAGGCCAATCCATTGAAGGTAACATAATGAGTCCTCTAACTGAAAATATCATGTTACTATGTTGGCTGCAAAAAGTCTATTTGAATCAAACATGGCGGCAGTATCAAGTTTACCTAGCCCCCATTCAAATAGGCCGTAAATGTTAATAAACATTACATCGTCTATTCACAAAGCTGTCTGCCGCCTGAGGCGATTTCACCGACACTCCTACGCTGCCCAAACTCTCTAAATGCAATATAAGCAAGAGATTATTTTTCAGTTACTAAAGATACACTTACTGAATGAAGTTTAGGAAAGTTGCACCCAGCTGTATTTTGAGAAACACAAGAAATGTGGAACAGAATGGTGAGATGGAAAGGCGAGCTCAAGGTGAAAGAATGTGTCGTAGCTGAGTTGGCTTGTGAAAACAGCTGGGTGCAACTTTGCTAAACTGCATACAGTAAGTGTATCTTTTGTATTTGAAAGATTCTCTCTCACTTATATGAAAGTTAAGCTCCAAAGGTTTCCAAAACCATATCGAGGCATATTTGCATTTAGACAGTGTCGCAATTTAACAGAGCGCTAGGATTGTAGTTCATGACTTAGTCATCTGTGATCAGTACCATCAGCTGAAAACCCAAGGAGGGCCTGCTGTAAACTGGATTATACCCCACTTGAGAGCTAAGATTTAACTGACTTACAAATACACAAAATAACTCCATACTTTACATAAAACATTATCGAATAAATACAAATGTAGTCTAAAAGTTATAATTTTTACAGAAGCTAGGTAGAATGGCTAGCTTATATTTTTGAACACATTTTCCAAATTTACATCGGACAAAAAAAAAAAAGCTACACAGTATTAAAGCCTAGCTGATTGCTACTGTACACGTGATGACATTTCATATTATTTGGAAAAGTTGACATACCTGTGTTAGAGTTAACATACCTATATATCGTGTACAATAGATCAGAAAAAATCTGGGTTTATCAGCTAGCTAGCTACACAATTATGGTAGCTACATTCTTGACCTTGGTCAGAACAGAGGTAGAACAATAAAGGCTGATGTCATAGAGCTGATGTCATTAAAAGAGGCCCAACTTCAGTATGGAAAGATTTGTGGAATGGAACAACATCTGGGACCAGATCTAAACAAGCAACTTAGAAAGTTGAGACGTCAACAACCTTCAACAATGTACCTACGGTGCCTTCAGAAAGACTTGATACATATCAAACCAATAGAAGAACATGTTTATCAGTTTAATGCAATTACGCAAGAACATCTAGACAGATTAATAATGGCTGTTGATGCTCGAAAAAGGCTTTTCTATTCAAAACTTTTGGAAGCTTTCAACTTTCCAGCTAAAATAATAAATAATAATACATTATCTGATGAAATTGCTTTAGGAAAAGAGGCGCAAGACAGGGAAGTCCCCTCTCCCCCTCCTGTTTGCATTGGCAATTGAACCGCTTGCAAAAAATAATTACACAGGACCCAAACGTAACAGGTATCAGTATTGGTAAACATGAATAGAAACTAAAAGTATTACAGATGATCTGCTGATATCCCTGACCAATATTGAAAACTCAATGCCCCCTATGGTAAAAATATTTTCAGAATACAAAAAAATCTCAAGGATATAACATTTATGTGAAGAAAAATAACAACTAAATAATGGCAATAGGAAAAATAAAAATGTATAGATTAAATATTTAGGATGCTCTATTCATGGCATTATATCTGCAACGTTAAACAACGTTTGACTACAGAACGTGGTCCAGATTTTGCACGTCTCTATGGGACATGATTTGTTGCTTCACCACATAACAAAGTAACGTCACATCTATTGGATTGAAAGAATAACTAAAGCTATAAATGACGAATAGATCGATTGTCAACAGATTAAAATAATAAAGTTTGGAAACTGAACTAGTGTTCAATTATTTTGGCCCCTCCCCCAAGGATTTTCCTGTGTGAAGACTGTGAGAGATGACAGGGATTGGCTCGGAAGCAACTTTGGACAATTCCGGGTCTATGCTTCCTATGTGGACTTTGTGACCCTGAAGAGTGATTTCAATGGAGTAAGTCACAAGGCATTATGTCAGTGAAACATATTTTTGTATTGCAGTCTTACAGAGTCTGAAGCTATTTTCCTCTTGCAGTCATTTCTCTGGGGTCAGATCATTTCAACTTAGGAACTGAAATAGGATATTAAATTCTGCATTAATTGAGCTAAGTACTAGCTGTGGTAATAACCTAAACATTGTCTTTGAGGTCCTGATGTGCAATGTCAGACACTTGTTTAAATTATTTTTGATCTCCAGGTGAAAGCAGCAGATCTCCTCACTCCCATCCAGCTAGCTCAGCTCGCGACGATTCCCTCCCAACTTGAAGGGGCACAGGATGTCAACAAGATCATGGCAGCCATCAGTCCGGCTAACTTTGGATTGTTCTTGGACATACTCTCACCTGCCATTCAGGTACGTACAGCATCTGTCTACTAACCTTTCAGGTACACAACATTGATGTTTCTGATTACAATTGAGGTTGTTCTACAATACTAAAAATAGTTTTGAGAGACATTACTGACAAAAGTAATGTCTGTTGTTTATTGCGTTTTAGTTATATGTAATATCCACAATTCAGCATGCTGCTGTCAAATGCGATGTTTGAAAACTGTCGAAAGCAAGCCTTTGCCTTTGAAATTGGTGACATTTAGCTCATTATTTTTTTGCGTATGTATTTTCAGTTGTGTTATAACATTGAAAATACTGAATATTGAATGGCTTATTGACGTGTTTGAAACTTCTTCCAGAAACACATGAAGAACTACACAGCAGAGGTGAAATCAGCTTTCCTCCAGGTGGTGCTGGACAGCGGGAACCTGTCCTCCACCACCATCAACGACACACAATTCCTCGTTTGGCTCAGGGTTCGGCTGAACCCCCTCTTGCTGAACCTCTCATCCAATCAAGTGACACCACTCTTCCGCATCATGAAGGATAGGGGCTGCAACAGCAGCCAAGAAGCGTAAGGAGAGATAACTAAGTCAAATAGCTGTTTATATGTGTTCTGATGTGCTATAGCTGTCTATATGTGTTCTGTGCTATAGCTGTCTATATGTGTTGTGATGTGCTACATCAGTTCAAGATAATCTAAATTAACAAATGTAATAGAACATTTAAAATAGCTTTTTTTAAATTTAAAAACCTTTTTAGTGTGATATTTACACATATCTCTCGTTGTTTTTCTTCTGGAAACTCAGAATCTCATTATTAGACACTCTGCGGTCTACACTGACTAAAGACACACAGAGGGAAATCTACAGCAATACCTTACTCCTCCTGAAAGGTACGCATTTGGGTCTAAAACTGTGTTCTTCGATCCTGGTTCTAGGGACCTAGAGTACAGTAATTCAGGTGTTTGTTTAAAATGCTATGTTAATGAAATACATTTATCTACACTGCCGTTTTTCTTGTCTGACAGAGCCAACGCCACTGCGATGCTATGTAAACGGAAGCTTATACTGGTTTTTGAGAAGCACGTTCCTTGGCTTTGGATTCCCCGACCTGTCAATGCTTTTCACGCTCATGCCAGACACACGGCAACCTGAGGTAATGGCAGAGGACCTCTTCTTCATCTTCTTCGTCAATAATACAAACATTGCAATTAGAACAACTTGGGCCTAGTTCAAGTGGCTGTCCCCTTGCTTTTAATGATCGATTGATCAGTAATCCGTCATTCTCCTGGTGTTGCAGCTCCTGAATTCCATAACCTCCTCTGAGCTGAGTCAGTTCCTCAGTCAACCTGATGTGGTTGGCAACGGTTCCAACATATGTGCTGTCTTCAACAACTACGCCAAGACGCCTGTCTTCCTGGAAACAGTATGCGGCTCTTCTACTTCCTGAATTGTATTCTTATTTTTGAACATACTTGGTTTTGTTGACGATTTGACACATTTTGTCTTTTGTGTTGTGGTCAGTCCAATTTGAATTGAAAAGAAACGTGTCTATTGGGCATTTTCACCCCAACCCATCTTGTTTCTCACTTCAGGAGGAAGTCCCTGATGCTGTGAAGCAGCTGACCCTCCCCTGCGTCTGGTCTTTAGCGCTGAACAGCGGCAATAGGTCAGAGGTGAATGCCTGGTTTGACCTCAGACTGAAGAACTACTTGAGGTTCCTTACCAGGAGCCTCGTTAGCTCATCTAAAGTGCAAAACGCCAGCTGTCTCGCATTCCAGAAACTGTAAGGGCTTCTTTGTTTAATGCCATTTTGAATTGACTGAAAGTATCGTGAATCCTTTCTTTGCGAGTTGGATGCTATAATATGTCAAACACTAACAGCATGCATAGCCTTTGTTCTGATCACATCCTTGTTTTGCTTCAGAGTCTCAGTCCTTGGAAGCGATTTCAGCTACAACAGCTCTGACTTTGCACAGAGTGATGTGTACATCACCATTAAGTCCTACCTGGGCACAGGTAAGACTTTGTGTCACTGGAAAGTTTGACACTGGATAAAAACTCTACTAAACATTCCTGTGTGGATATGATTGTCTCCTGTAAAATCCTCCTCATCTGAGATGATTATTCAGTCATAGAATGTGTTTTATCCATTTCAGGTTAATGACTAACATTTATTGGGGATGATGACAGTATGTGATGGTATTATGTAGCATGTGCATTGACGTAGGCTTGTTCTTCTGTTTGTCTCTGTAACCTTAGGTGGACCGAGGTGCTACAGCGCAAACGACCCCGAGCTGAACTCTACCGCCTGGTTTGTGAACTACATCGGTGTTTTTGTGACCTACCTCTCTCTGGAGGACCTCAACACCTTTGTTACCGCGAGTCAGGTATGTCCCTGGTTTAGGCTGGCTGTCATGAGGATTTGATTTGATGTGATTTAGGGGCTAAATTAGGGCTGGGCGATTTGGTCAAAATCTCATATCCCTATGTAGGTCATTTCATATCCCGATAACAATACATATCACGATATAGCGCATTTTCTGTAAATTCAATGAATAAATAGTTTTTATAGAATGACCAGATGTAAAGGCGTATTTCTTATTACATTTTGAATTAAACTCATCAAATAAAAGGTACTTACTCATATTTGATTATTTCTCCTTTTATTTAGAGCCTTTTGTACAAATTTTAAATTACGCATGTAACAAAATATAAAATATTAATGTATAATATTAAATAACAAAAAAATTAAAACACTTCAGCTGTAGTTGCAAACAAAATAAATATAGGCCTAAAATATAAATTTTTGGGGGGTCTCATCCGTAGACTCTCCGGCCTGTTTCACATGATTCTTGCGTAGGTGGTAAAGGAGGTTAGTGGTGTTTGAGCCTGTTGTCTGGCCCGTCCTGTTTCACATGATTCTTGCGTAGGTGGTAAAGGAGGTTAGTGGTGTTTGAGCCTGTTGTCTGGCCCGGTCTGTTTCACATGATTCTTGCGTAGGTGGTAAAGGAGGTTAGTGGTGTTTGAATCTGTTGTCAGGACCGGTCTGTTTCACATGATTCTTGCGTAGGTGGTAAAGGAGGTTAGTGGTGTTTGAGCCTGTTGTCTGGCCCGGCCTGTTTCACATGATTCTTGCATAGGTGGTAAAAGAGGTTAGTGTTGTTTGAGCCTGTTGTCTGGCCCGGCCTGTTTCACATGATTCTTACGTAGGTGGTAAAGGAGGTTAGTGGTGTTTGAGCCTGTTGTCTGGCCCGGCCTGTTTCACATGATTCTTGCGTAGGTGGTAAAGGAGGTTAGTGGTGTTTGAGCCTGTTGTCTGGCCCGGCCTGTTTCACATGATTCTTACGTAGGTGGTAAAGGAGGTTAGTGGTGTTTGAGCCTGTTGTCTGGCCCGGCCTGTTTCACATGATTCTTGCGTAGGTGGTAAAGGAGGTTAGTGGTGTTTGAGCCTGTTGTCTGGCCCGGCCTGTTTCACATGATTCTTGCGTAGGTGGTAAAGGAGGTTAGTGGTGTTTGAGCCTGTTGTCTGGCCCGGCCTGTTTCACATGATTCTTGCGTAGGTGGTAAAGGAGGTTAGTGGTGTTTGAGCCTGTTGTCTGGCCCGGCCTGTTTCACATGATTCTTGCGTAGGTGGTAAAGAGGTTAGTGGTGTTTGAGCCTGTTGTCTGGCCCGGCCTGTTTCACATGATTCTTGCGTAGGTGGTAAAGGAGGTTAGTGGTGTTTGAGCCTGTTGTCTGGCCCGGCCTGTTTCACATGATTCTTACGTAGGTGGTAAAAGAGGTTCTGTGTTTGAGCCTGTTGTCTGGCCCGGTGTTTCACATGATTCTTGCATAGGTGGTAAAGGAGGTTAGTGGTGTTTGAGCCTGTTGTCTGGCCCGGCCTGTTTCACATGATTCTTGCATAGGTGGTAAAGGAGGTTAGTGTGAATCTGTTGTCTGGCCCGGCCTGTTTCAGATTCTGCGTTGGTAAAGGAGGTTAGTGGTGTTTGAGCCTGTTGTCTGGCCCGGCCTGTTTCAAATGATTCTTGCATAGGTGGTAAAGGAGGTTATTTTTGAGCTGTCTGTCACACGATATAAATCATCATATGTTGTCTGGCCCGGCCTGTTTCCATGATTCTAGGTGGTAAAGAGGTTAGTGTTGTAAGCCTGTTGTCTGGGAAATACAACAATTCTTTTAACGAAACAAGATAACCATCCTGTTTCACATGATTCTTGCTGGTGGTAAGGAGGTTAGTGTGTTTGAGCCTGTTGTCTGGCCCGGCCTGTTTCACATGATTCTTGCGTAGGTGGTAAAGGAGGTTAGTGGTGTTTGAGCCTGTTGTCTGGCCCGTCCTGTTTCACATGATTCTTGCGTAGGTGGTAAAGGAGGTTAGTGGTGTTTGAGCCTGTTGTCTGGCCCGTCCTGTTTCACATGATTCTTGCGTAGGTGGTAAACAGTGGTGTTTGAGCCTGTTGTCTGGCCCGTCCCCACATGATTCTTGCGTAGGTGGTAAAGGAGGTTAGTGGTGTTTGAGCCTGTTGTCTGTAGATTCTTGCGTAGGTGGTAAAGTTAGTGGTGTTTGAGCCTGTTGTGGTAGATTCTTGGTAGGTGGTAAAGGAGGTTAGTGGTGTTTGAGCCTGTTGTCTGGCCCGGCCTGTTTCACATGTGTAGGTGGTAAAGGAGGTTAGTGGTGTTTGAGCCTGTTGTCTGGTAATGTGTAGGTGGTAAAGGAGGTTAGTGTTGTTTGAGCCTGTTGTCTGGCCCGGCCTGTTTCAATTCTTGCGTAGGTGGTAAAGGAGGTTAGTGTTGTTTGAGCCTGTTGTCTGGTGTAGTGGTAAAGGAGGTTAGTGGTGTTTGAATCTGTTGTCTGGCCCGGCCTGTTTCACATGATTCTTAGTAGGTGGTAAAGTAGGTTAGTGGTGTTTGAGCCTGTTGTCTGGCCCGGTGTTTCAGATTCTTGCGTAGGTGGTAAAGGAGGTTAGTGGTGTTTGAGCCTGTTGTCTGGCCCGGCCTGTTTCACATGATTCTTGCGTAGGTGGTAAAGGAGGTTAGTGGTGTTTGAGCCTGTTGTCTGGCCCGGCCTGTTTCACATGATTCTTGCATAGGTGGTAAAGGAGGTTAGTGGTGTTTGAGCCTGTTGTCTGGCCCGGCCTGTTTCACATGATTCTTGCGTAGGTGGTAAAGGAGGTTAGTGGTGTTTGAGCCTGTTGTCTGGCCCGGCCTGTTTCACATGATTCTTGCGTAGGTGGTAAAGGAGGTTAGTGGTGTTTGAGCCTGTTGTCTGGCCCGGCCTGTTTCACATGATTCTTGCATAGGTGGTAAAGGAGGTTAGTGTTGTTTGAGCCTGTTGTCTGGCCCGGCCTGTTTCACATGATTCTTACGTAGGTGGTAAAGGAGGTTAGTGGTGTTTGAGCCTGTTGTCTGGCCCGGCCTGTTTCAGATTCTTGCAGTAGGTGGTAAAGGAGGTTAGTGGTGTTTGAGCCTGTTGTCTGGCCCGGCCTGTTTCACATGATTCTTGCGTAGGTGGTAAAGGAGGTTAGTGTTGTTTGAGCCTGTTGTCTGGCCCGGCCTGTTTCACAGATTCTTGCGTAGGTGGTAAAGGAGGTTAGTGTTGTTTGAGCCTGTTGTCTGGACCGGCCTGTTTCACATGATTCTTGCGTAGGTAGTAAAGGAGGTTAGTGTTGTTTGAGCCTGTTGTCTGGACCGGCCTGTTTCACATGATTCTTGCGTAGGTGGTAATAGGAGGTTAGTGGTGTTTGAGCCTGTTGTCTGGCCCGGCCTGTTTCACATGATTCTTGCGTAGAAGGAGGTTAGTGGTGTTTGAGCCTGTTGTCTGGCCCGTCCTGTTTCATGATTCTTAGGTGGTAAAGGAGGTTAGTGGTGTTTGAGCCTGTTGTCTGGCCCGTCCTGTTTCAATGATTCACTGTAACAATGGTCTGTCTGGATATCTGTTTTGATTCTTGCGTAGGTGGTAAAGGAGGTTAGTGGTGTTTGAGCCTGTTGTCTGGCCCGGCCTGTTTCTGATTCTTGCGTAGGTGGTAAAGGAGGTTAGTGGTGTTTGAGCCTGTTGTCTGGCCCGTCCTGTTTCACATGATTCTTGCGTAGGTGGTAAAGGAGGTTAGTGGTGTTTGAGCCTGTTGTCTGGCCCGGCCTGTTTCAGCATGATTCTTACGTAGGTGGTAAAGGAGGTTAGTGGTGTTTGAGCCTGTTGTCTGGTACATTAGAAATGGTAAAAGGTTAGTGTTGTTTGAGCCTGTTGTCTGGCCCGGCCTGTTTCACATGATTCTTGCGTAGGTGGTAAATAAAGTGTTGTTTGAGCCTGTTGTCTGGCCTGTTCATGTAGGTGGTAAAAGGTTAGTGGTGTTTGAATCTGTTGTCTGGCCCGGCCTGTTTCATGATTCTTACGTAGGTGGTAAAGGTTAGTGGTGTTTGAGCCTGTTGTCTGGCCCGGCCTGTTTCACATGATTCTTGCGTAGGTGGTAAAGGAGGTTAGTGGTGTTTGAGCCTGTTGTCTGGCCCGGCCTGTTTCACATGATTCTTGCGTGGGTGGTAAATTAGTGGTGTTTGAGCCTGTTGTCTGGCCCGGCCTGTTTCATGATTCTTACGAAATGGTAAAATTAGTGGTGTTTGAGCCTGTTGTCTGGGTCTGTTTCACATGATTCTTGCGTAGGTGGTAAAATGGTTAGTGGTGTTTGAATCTGTTGTCAGGTGTTTCATGATTCTTGAAATAAAAGGTTAGTGGTGTTTGACCTGTTGTCTGGCCCGGTGTTTCACATGATTCTTGCGTAGGTGGTAAATAAAGTGGTGTTTGAGCCTGTTGTCTGGCCCGGCCTGTTTCAGAAATTCTTGCGTAAAAGGAGGTTAGTGGTGTTTGAGCCTGTTGTCTGGTCTGTTTCATGATTCTTGCGTAAATAGGTTAGTGGTGTTTGAGCCTGTTGTCTGGCCCGGCCTGTTTCACATGATTCTTACGTAGGTGGCAAAGGAGGTTAGTGTTGTTTGAGCCTGTTGTCTGGCCCGGCCTGTTTCACATGATTCTTGCGTAGGTGGCAAAGGAGGTTAGTGGTGTTTGAGCCTGTTGTCTGGACCGGCCTGCAGCATATTTTGCAGAGGACGGTTTTATGGTCCGCCAAAGTAGCCCCTCTTTTAAGTACGAGCTCTGTCTCCCGTGCTCTGTGTCACATTCACTCTCCTCCGTGTTAGTTTGTGTTGCAAATTTCGATAGAGCGTTATATGAAACGTTAGACATTTTTCTATCGTCACACGATATAAATCATCATATCGCCCAGCCCTAGGCTAGATTTAATCTAAGGGGAAATACAACAATACACATTTTAACGAAACAAGATAACCATCCTGTGGTAAGACATTTCCTGAATAACAATGTTATTTTGTGTTTGAAGATCAATGTATTCTTGGAGAACCAGGCCAATATCAAGCTCTTCAACAACACGGCTATACCTGCTAACGTCACTTCCTACTACATCACACAGCTATACACACTGAACCCCACGTTCAACCCTCTGCAGTGAGTATCCATTTATAGTGGCTGTTGTAGTAGTAGTGGTAGTAGTAGTAGTGGTGGTAGTGGTAGTAGGAGTAGTGGTAGTAGTGGTAGTGGTAGTAGTGGTAGTAATGGTGGTAGTGGTAGTAGTGGTAGTAATGGTGGTAGTGGTAGTAGTAGTAGTAGTAGTAGTGGTGGTAGTAGTAGTAGTAGTGGTAGTAATGGTGGTAGTGGTAGTAGTGGTAGTAATGGTGGTAGTGGTAGTGGTAGTAGTAGTAGTGGTAGTAATAGTGGTAGTAGTAGTAGTGGTAGTAGTAGTAGTAGTGGTAGTAGTAGTGGTAGTAGTGGTGGTAGTGGTAGTAGTAGTAGTAGTGGTAAGTGGTGGTAGTAGTAGTAGTAGTGGTGGTGGTTAGTAAAGTAGTAGTAAAGTGGTAGTAGTAGTCTAGTAGTGTGGTAGTGTTAGAAATAGTAAGTGGGTAGTGACCCTAGGTTGGTAGATTAGTAGTAATCGTAGTAGTAGTAGTGGTAGGACCCTCAGTAGTGGTGGTGAGTTAGAGTAGTATAGTAGTAGTAGTAGTGGTAGTAGTAGTAGTACTACGATGGTCATAGTAAGGATGTTAGTAGAACTGTATAAGTAAGTAGGGATTGTAGTATAATATATGTACTGTTGTGGCAGCAATAACAGAAGCTATTGTAGCAGCATTTCTCTAATAATAGCATTATGACGATAATGGTTAGAACCCAACTGAAATGACACTGTAACAATGGTCTGTCTGGATATCTTGTTTTCCGTCAGACTGCCTGGCTTCTTCCTGTGTGAGGTCCCAAGTACGGCCTATAACTCCCTGGGCCAGACAGCCAGTATGGAAATCCTGGACCGTCTGCAGCTGTTCTGCAATGGAACTAAAGACCCTCAGGTACATGATTAGAAATTAAATGGAGGACCCTCAGGTACACAATTCGAAATAAAATGGAGGACCCTCAGGTTCATGATTAGAAATAAAATGGAGGACCCTCAGGTTGATGATTAGAAATAAAATGGAGGACCCTCAGGTTCATGATTAGAAATAAAATGGAGGACCCTCAGGTTCCTGATTAGAAATAAAATGGAGGACCCTCAGGTTCATGATTAGAAATAAAATGGAGGACCCTCAGGTTCATGATTAGAAATAAAATGGAGGACCCTCAGGTTCATGATTAGAAATAAAATGGAGGACCCTCAGGTTCATGATTAGAAATAAAATGGAGGACCCTCAGGTTCATGATTAGAAATAAAATGGAGGACCCTCAGGTTCATGATTAGAAATCAAATGGAGGACCCTCAGGTTCATGATTAGAAATAAAATGGAGGACCCTCAGGTTCATGATTAGAAATCAAATGGAGGACCCTCAGGTTCCTGATTAGAAATAAAATGGAGGACCCTCAGGTTCCTGATTAGAAATCAAATGGAGGACCCTCAGGTTCATGATTAGAAATAAAATGGAGGACCCTCAGGTTCATGATTAGAAATAAAATGGAGGACCCTCAGGTTCATGATTAGAAATAAAATGGAGGACCCTCAGGTTCATGATTAGAAATCAAATGGAGGACCCTCAGGTTCATGATTAGAAATAAAATGGAGGACCCTCAGGTTGATGATTAGAAATAAAATGGAGGACCCTCAGGTTCATGATTAGAAATAAAATGGAGGACCCTCAGGTTCATGATTAGAAATAAAATGGAGGACCCTCAGGTTCATGATTAGAAATAAAATGGAGGACCCTCAGGTTCATGATTAGAAATAAAATGGAGGACCCTCAGGTTCATGATTAGAAATAAAATGGAGGACCCTCAGGTTCATGATTAGAAATAAAATGGAGGACCCTCAGGTTCATGATTAGAAATAAAATGGAGGACCCTCAGGTTCCTGATTAGAAATCAAATGGAGGACCCTCAGGTTCATGATCAGAAATAGAACAAGGAGAACAGACATAGTTCTAAGTTTCACATGATATGCTTATGTCAAGTGACAATTTTAGCATGTAAATCTTGGTGGGGCGAACAAAGCAAATGTGGGATGCATGCCAGAAAAGCCACTACACAACACTAAACAATACATTAATTGCACTATAACGTTGACAAACGGTGCCCACAAACTGGTTAGAGTCCCGATAGCAGTCACCTTACCACTGCTACAGTTCATTCAGCCTCATTTACTGCCTTTTAAAAAACATAGCTGATATGGCTGACTTGCTTAAACAAATGTGGTTTCTACTGACAATTGAGATGTACAAACTATGGCATAAGGGGACGACAAGCGGATAAGAGGAAATCCATAATTTCGATTAAGACCTTAATGAGCGAGAGATGACGGGATGTAAACGAAAGGAGGATACCTAGTCAGTTGTACAACTGAATGCACTCAACTGAACTCAGAATAAGAGGTGCGGAGTGCTGCCTTAATCGACATCCACGTCTTCGGCGCCCGGGGAAAAATGGGTTAAGTGCTGCCTTGCTCAGGGGCAAAACGTTATCCGCTCAGGGATTCGAACCAGCAACCTTTCGATTACTGGCCCGACACGTTAACCACTAAGCTACCTGCCGCCACGTTGTCTTCACAACTGTTTGTTCAACCATTTTGAAATGTACAGCGACAGGATTCAGAACATGGGCCGTTCCTTACAAAGAAACAAACAATGAAAGCTTTTACAATATTCAATGATTACATTTCTCTAAAACAGGTTATAGGCAAACAAGCCCACACCGGCCACGAACCAAGTGCTTACAATACCGCGTTGGTGTAAATAGACCCAATTATTAGGGTGAGGCACATGGGCTACTCACAGCTTACTACACAACATACACTTAGTATAACTTCATCAGCTACAGTATACGTGTCTCCTTGGCATATTACATCATTTATGCAGCAGCATACAATACATTTTTGGACTCACCTTGACTTGTGATGTGCTCACTTAAACATGTGGGTGGCGCAGTAGTTTTGTCATCAAAGTCTGGCATTCTCTGGATTTATGGTGGGAACTCTGCAAAAACACACAACCACTCGGTTGAATAGCAGGTTACTGTTACTGATTTCTTTACACTGCTTGCAGTTAGCCACTAATTCCTTCCAAACGACTCATTGTTGAATTAGCGATTTCCAACTTGTTGTGTAATCTTTATGTGCAATGGCCCGATGAGCACCGATATCTATCATTTATCTTCATTATTTATCTTAATATGATAAGGCTTGAAAAGGATTTGCTAGTAGATTGTCGACTTGATTTACGACAATGACTGCTAGCTAAGACTTTGAAATTAAAATGTAAATCAAAGCAATACGGGATTTGTTGTCATTCTATCTGTGGCCAATGACCTTGAGCCTTCTTGGATTGGCACTTTTAATATTTATTTAAATAAGCAAATCAGTTAATAAAAAAATATTATTTACAATGACAGCCTACAGGGGAACAGTAGATTAGTGACAGATGTTTACTTTGTCAACTCGGGGTTTCGATCTAGCAACCTTTCGGTTCCTGGCCAAACCACGGAACTAGGCTACCTAACACTGAACTGGGCTACCTACCACTGAACTAAGCTACCTACCACTGAACTAGGCTACATACCACTGCACTAGGCTAGCTACCATTGAACTAGGCTACCTACCACTGAACTAGGCTACCTACCACTGAACTAGGCTACATACCACTGAACTAGGCTACCTACCACTGAACTAGGCTACCTACCACTGAACTAGGCTACCTACCACTGAACTAGGCTACCTACCACTGAACTAGGCTACCTACCACTGAACTAGGCTACCTACCACTGAACTAGGCTACCTACCACTGAACTAGGCTACCTACCACTGAACTAGGCTACCTACCACTGAACTAGGCTACATACCACTGAACTAGGCTACCTACCACTGAACTAGGCTACCTACCACTGAACTAGGCTACCTACCACTGAACTAGGCTACCTACCACTGAACTAGGCTACCTACCACTGAACTAGGCTACCTACCACTGAACTAGGCTACCTACCACTGAACTAGGCTACCTACCACTGAACTAGGCGACCTACCACTGAACTAGGCTACATACCACTGAACTAGGCTACCTACCACTGAACTAGGCTACCTACCACTGAACTAGGCTACCTACCACTGAACTAGGCTACCTACCACTGAACTAGGCTACCTACCACTGAACTAGGCTACCTACCACTGAACTAGGCTAGCTACCACTGAACTAGGCTACCTGGCACTGAACTAGGCTACCTACCACTGAACTAGGCGACCTACCACTGAACTAGGCGACCTACCACTGAACTAGGCTACCTACCACTGAACTAGGCTACATACCACTGAACTAGGCTACATACCACTGAACTAGGCTACCTACCACTGAACTAGGCTACCTACCACTGAACTAAGCTACCTACCACTGAACTAGGCTACCTACCACTGAACTAGGCTACCTACCACTGAACTAGGCTACCTGCCACTGAACTAGGCTACATACCACTGAACTAGGCTACCTACCACTGAACTAGGCTACCTACCACTGAACTAGGCTACCTACCACTGAACTAGGCTACATACCACTGAACTAGGCTACCTACCATTGAACTAAGCTACCTACCACTGAACTAGGCTAGCTACCACTGAACTAGGCTACCTACCATTGAACTAAGCTACCTACCACTGAACTGGGCTACATACCACTGAACTAGGCTACCTGGCACTGAACTAGGCTGATACACCATTATTTTGGAGCTGCCTTATACTCCAGAATGCAAAAAAGAGACTGTTTGTACGCGGATTTAATAACTCAATGATTTATTTATTTTTTTACATTGTTTGCAAACTGATGTGTGACACATATTAATGCTAAAATTACAAAACAGGATAACCTGTCGTAATCATAAATTCATCAACCCTATTTAGTGGTAGACTCAGTGTGACAACCAGGTCACAGTGGATGTTGATTCAAATGAGGATGACATGGGTAATTATGGTTTAACCAAATCGTTATCTTTGTGTTTGCATTCTGTTTTGTTTAAAGACTAAACTCCTTTTTTTTCCCTGGCAGGTATCTGCTGCACTGGTGGCTAATTTCCACACTATCACGGAGAGCACCCTAGCAGCCATTGGGAACAGCAGCAGTGGCCTGACGACCACCCAGATATCCTCCATCTCTTCCTCGGCACTCGTGTCGTCCCTGGCCACACTCGGCTCCGTGAGCGGCTGGAACCTGGGCCAGGCTAGTGCAGTCGTCCAGAGCATCATTACCGGAAGCTTCCCGGTGAGGGCGCCATCTTCTCTAGAGTCAGAGAATCATAGTTGCTTCTATAATCCTTTTGAGTACTTTCCTTTATTTTCGTAACAGCCTGCTATTTTAAAATTCATTTTTCTGCTGTATAGTTGGGATCAACGTTTGTTTGGTAAGATAACTTATATATATTTTTTAATGAACTATTTGATTGACAGATCGACACTGCCTCCTCGTTGATGTCGTTGGGCACACTCGTTGCGGGCGTTCCGTCAGCGGCGATAGCGAGCATCCCAGCCACTGAGCTGTTGACAGCATCCCAGAGCTCTGTGTTTATCACCAACATGCTGGCTGCCCCACAGATTGTACAGGAAACCTACGTCAATAAGGTATCAGGTGTATCTGACAATGTTGTATTGGCTACAGATATTATTATTTATTTTTATTTATTTTTGTACAGTTTTGTAGGTCACACTGAAATATGAAGAAGTATGCACATTGTCAGAATACTATATCTGCCCTAAATTATACAACATGTTATTTGTTCTAAAAAAAAATGGTTGTCTTTCCATTGTCATTCCTTATTAGATAATCGCCATCAACCAAAGCCCCAACGCGTTGGTTGTGAACGTACCTGATGCCATGGCCACACTGATCCCCAGGGCTCTCCTGACCTTCTCTCAGGAACCTGTGGACGTACAGGCCATTAACAGAAAGGCATGGAAGCAAGAACAGGTTAGTAGTGTCTTGTCATCATTTATGAACAAGCCTTCCCGATGAGCACAAGACAAGAGCAGGTCAGTGTCTTGTCATCATTTATGAACAGGCCTTCCCGATGAGCACAAGACAAGAGCAGGTCAGTGTCTTGTCATCATTTATGAACAGGCCTTCCCGATGAGCACAAGACAAGAGCAGGTCAGTGTCTTGTCATCATTTATGAACAGGCCTTCCCGATGAGCACAAGACAAGAGCAGGTCAGTGTCATGTCATCATTTATGAACAGGCCTTCCCGATGAGCACAAGACAAGAGCAGGTCAGTGTCTTGTCATCATTTATGAACAGGCCTTCCCGATGAGCACAAGACAAGAGCAGGTCAGTGTCTTGTCATCATTTATGAACAGGCCTTCCCGATGAGCACAAGACAAGAGCAGGTCAGTGTCTTGTCATCATTTTCCCGATGAGCACAAGACAAGAGCAAGTGTCTTGTCATCATTTCCAAGCCTTCCCGATGAGCACAAGACAAGAGCAGGTCAGTGTCTTGTCATCATTTATGAACAAGCCTTCCCGATGAGCACAAGACAAGAGCAGGTCAGTGTCTTGTCATCATTTATGAACAGGCCTTCCCGATGAGCACAAGACAAGAGCAGGTCAGTGTCTTGTCATCATTTATGAACGGGCCTTCCCGATGAGCACAAGACAAGAGCAGGTCAGTGTCTTGTCATCATTTATGAACGGGCCTTCCCGATGAGCACAAGACAAGAGCAGGTCAGTGTCTTGTCATCATTTATGAACAGGCCTTCCCGATGAGCACAAGACAAGAGCAGGTCAGTGTCTTGTCATCATTTATGAACAGGCCTTCCCGATGAGCACAAGACAAGAGCAGGTCAGTGTCTTGTCATCATTTATGAACAGGCCTTCCCGATGAGCACAAGACAAGAGCAGGTCAGTGTCTTGTCATCATTTATGAACAAGCCTTCCCGATGAGCACAAGACAAGAGCAGGTCAGTGTCTTGTCATCATTTATGAACAGGCCTTCCCGATGAGCACAAGACAAGAGCAGGTCAGTGTCTTGTCATCATTTATGAACAGGCCTTCCCGATGAGCACAAGACAAGAGCAGGTCAGTGTCTTGTCATCATTTATGAACAGGCCTTCCCGATGAGCACAAGACAAGAGCAGGTCAGTGTCTTGTCATCATTTATGAACAGGCCTTCCCGATGAGCACAAGACAAGAGCAGGTCAGTGTCTTGTCATCATTTATGAACGGGCCTTCCCGATGAGCACAAGACAAGAGCAGGTCAGTGTCTTGTCATCATTTATGAACAGGCCTTCCCGATGAGCACAAGACATGAAAAGACGGTGAAAAAAGACATAGGAAACAACATATTTTCATAGTCTTTCTGCACACTGGGTTTATTCATTCCTAGCAGGTTTCACGTGAACAATTTATGCATTTGGCGTGTATAGATATAACTGTCCTTATCAAGACTCTTTCCTTGTCTTTGTGTTGTAGGCTGTTATATTCTTCGGGGACGTAGCGAGCAACGCAAGCATCGACTCGGAGGAGTAAGTTAAGAATGCGTAACATGACATATAAACAAACCCAGATCAACTTTCCTATTGTGTCTTTCTGTCCTTCTACTTCCTGTCATGTTATCTCTCTCTCTCTTCTTAGTGTCTTGCCCCTTAGTCTCTGTCCTCTTAGTCTCTTTTCCCCTTAGTATCTGGCCTCTTAGGTCTCTCCTCTTACAGTCTATTTTCCTCTTAGTCTCTCTCCTCTTAAAGTCTCTTTTCCTCTCAGTCTCTTCTCCTCTTAGTCTCTCTCCTCTTACAGTCTATTTTCCTCTTAGTCTCTCTCCTCTTAGTCTCTCTCCTCTTACAGTCTTTTCATCTTAGTCTCTCTCCTCTACAGTCTCTTCTCTTAAAGTCTCTTCTCCTCTTAGTCTCTCTCCTCTACAGTCTCTTCTCCTCTTAGTATCTGGCCTCTTAGTCTCTTCTCCTCTTAGTCTCTTCTCCTCGTAGTCTCTCTCCTCTTAGTCTCTCTCCTCTTACAGTCTATTTTCCTCTTAGTCTCTCTCCTCTTAGTCTCTCTCCTCTTACAGTCTTTTCATCTTAGTCTCTCTCCTCTACAGTCTCTTCTCTTAAAGTCTCTTCTCCTCTTAGTCTCTCTCCTCTACAGTCTCTTCTCCTCTTAGTATCTGGCCTCTTAGTCTCTTCTCCTCTTAGTCTCTTCTCCTCGTAGTCTCTCTCCTCTTAGTCTCTCTCCTCTTACAGTCTCTTTTCCTCTTAGTCTCTCCTCTTAGTCTCTTCTCCTCGTAGTCTCTTCTCCCCTTAGTCTCTTCTCCCCTTAGTATCTGGCGTCTTAGTCTCTCTCCTCTTACAGTCTCTTTTCCTCTTAGTCTCTCCTCTTACAGTCTCTTTTCCTCTTAGTCTCTCTCTTCTTAGTCTCTCTTCTTAGTCTCTCTCCTCTTAGTCTCTCCTCTTAGTCTCTCTCCTCTACAGTCTCTCTCCTCTACAGTCTCTCTCCTCTTAGTCTTTCTCCTCTTACAGTCTCTTTTCCTCTTAGTCTCTCCTCTTACAGTCTCTTTTGCTCTTAGTCTCTCTCCTCTTAGTCTCTCCTCTTAGTCTCTCCTCTACAATCTCTTCTCTTCTCAGTCTCTCTCCTCTACAGTCTCTTCTCCTCTCAGTCTCTCTCCTCTTACAGTCTCTTTTCCTCTTAGTCACTTTACCTCTTAGTCTCTTCTCCTCTTAGTCTCTCTCCTCTTAAAGTCTCTTTTCCTCTTAGTCTCTTCTCCTCTTAGTCTCTCTCCTCTTAAAGTCTCTTTTCCTCTTAGTCTCTCTCCTCTACAGTCTCTTCTCCTCTTAGTCTCTTCTCCTCTTAGTCTCTCTCCTCTACAGTCTCTTCTCCTCTTAGTCTCTCTCCTCTTAGTCTCTTCTCCTCTTAGTCTCTTCTCCTCTTAGTCTCTTCTCCTCTACAGTCTCTCCTCCTCTTAGTCTCTCTCCTCTTAGTCTCTCTCCTCTTAAAGTCTCTTTTCCTCTTAGTCTCTTCTCCTCTTAGTCTCTTCTCCTCTTAGTCTCTCTCCTCTTAAAGTCTCTTTTCCTCTTAGTCTCTTCTCCTCTTAGTCTCTCTCCTCTTAAAGTCTCTTTACCTCTTAGTCTCTTCTCCTCTTAGTCTCTCTCCTCTAGAGTCTCTTCTCCTCTTAGTCTCTCTCCTCTTAGTCTCTTCTCCTCTTAGTCTCTTCTCCTCTTAGTCTCTCTCCTCTACAGTCTCTTCTCCTCTACAGTCTCTCTCCTCTTAACATTCTCTCCTCTTACAAACAGGCTCTCTCCATCCGTGTTGCAAGGGTTCACATGTACATCAGCACAGTCCATGACAATCAAAACGGTGCACAGACTGGTTCATGCCTGCAGACCGAGGATCCTTAGGGAGAAAGTGGCGCTGAAAGAAACACAGGTCTGTGAGACATGAAGATGTCAGAGTTATGATGATAGCTAATACATCTCACACAGGATTACCACTTATATCTTTTTTTCCACAGTTGACCTGCATGTACAATTTACTGAAAGACAACCTTGACCAGAGTTTTACAGACTATCCATCAGACATGCTACTATATTACAAGTAAGTCTAATCGTGATAATTATGTTATCGTGTTAATTATCTAATCATGTTTGTTATTTAAACCTGTTAATTATCTATCCTGATAAAGCAGCAATATGTAACCTTTTGGGAAACCCAAACAAATTCACATAGAATTGTCTGTTAAATATCTGTCATTCTCGTTGAACGCAAGTCTAAGATGCTGTCGATATATTCTGAGTAGTGCATCTTTAATTATCTGATGCTGTTCATGATCTAATCCTGTTCATGATTTAATCCTGTTCATGATTTAATCCTGTTCATGATCTAATCCTGTTCATGATCTAAATCCTGTTCATGATCTAAATCCTGTTCATGATTTAATCCTGTTCATGATTTAATCCTGTTCATGATTTAATCCTGTTCATGATTTAATCCTGTTCATGATTTAATCCTGTTCATGATCTAAATCCTGTTCATGATCTAATCCTGTTCATGATTTAATCCTGTTCATGATTTAATCCTGTTCATGATTTAATCCTGTTCATGATCTAATCCTGTTCATGATCTAAATCCTGTTCATGATTTAATCCTGTTCATGATTTAATCCTGTTCATGATTTAATCCTGTTCATGATTTAATCCTGTTCATGATTTAATCCTGTTCATGATTTAATCCTGTTCATGATTTAATCCTGTTCATGATCTAATCCTGTTCATGATTTAATCCTGTTCATGATCTAAATCCTGTTCATGATTTAATCCTGTTCATGATCTAATCCTGTTCATGATTTAATCCTGTTCATGATTTAATCCTGTTCATGATTTAATCCTGTTCATGATCTAATCCTGTTCATGATTTAATCCTGTTCATGATCTAATCCTGTTCATGATCTAAATCCTGTTCATGATTTAATCCTGTTCATGATTTAATCCTGTTCATGATCTAATCATGTTCGTGATCTAAATCCTGTTCATTATCTAATCCTGTTCATGATTTAATCCTGTTCATGATTTAATCCTGTTCATGATCTAATCCTGTTCATGATCTAATCATGTTCGTGATCTAAATCCTGTTCATTATCTAATCCTGTTCATGATCTAATGCTGTTTATGATCTAATCCTGTTCATCATCTAAATCCTGTTCATGATTTAATCCTGTTCATGATCTAAATCCTGTTCATGATCTAATCCTGTTCATTATCTAATCCTGTTCATGATCTAATCCTGTTCATGATCTAATCTTTTTCATGGTTGAATCCTGTTCATGACCTAATATGGTTAATAATTTTAACATTCAATACTATACAATAATCCAGACCATACTATACAATAATCCAGACAATACTATAAAGAAAGTATTTCCTGGTAGTTCAGAGAGCATTTTAGTTCAGAAAAAAACTACCAGGAAATATAATTGGATTTTATCATCCTGTTGATGCTTCATATGAGTGATGTGTGGGTCAATGGGTTGAGGGAATATTTCCTTAGCTAATTTGTATTAATCTGTAATAATTGTGCATTTCCTTCCAGCTATGCAAAGGTTGAAAAAAGCAATTGCAGGTCCTACTTCAATGCGGCAGGTTCTGCAGACTTCTCTGTCCTCTCCAGCGTGCTGAACAAGGATGAAATGCTACTGGACAATGCAAAAAGCTGCTTGGTGAGTGGCTGCAGAGTTGTGTTCTTCGTCTGTAGATGCACTACAATATACAAAAGTATGTGGACACCCCTTCAAAATTAGTGGATTCAGCTATTTCAGCCACAACCGTTGCTAACTGGCGTATACAATCGAGCACACTGATATGCAATCTACATAGACAAACATTGGCAATAGAATGGCCCGTACTGAAGAGCTCAGTGACTTTCAACGATGCACTGTAATAGGATGCCACCTTTTTCAACAAGTCAGTTTGTCAAATTTCTGCCATGCTAGAGCTGCCCTGGTCAACTGTAAGTGCTGTTATTATGAAGTGGACACATCTAGGAGCAACAACGGCTCAGCTGCAAAGTGGTAGGCCACACAAGCTCACAGAACAGGACCACAGAGTGCTGTCCTTAGTTGCAACACTCACAGCCGAGTTCCAAACTGCCTCTGGAACCAATGTCAGCACAAGAACTGTTCGTCAGGAGCTTCATGAAATGGGTTTCCATGGCCGAGCAGCCACACACAAGCCTAAGATCACCATGCGCAATGCCAAGCGTTGGCTGCAGTGGTGTAAAGCTTGCCGTCATTGGACTGGAGCAGTGGAAACGAGTTCTCTGAAGTGATGAATCACGCTTCACGTTCTGGCAGTCCGACAGACAAATCTGGGTTTGGTGTATGCCAGGAGAACGCTACCTGCCCCAATGCATAGTGCCAACTGTAAAGTTTGGTGGAGGTAAAATGGTCTGGGGCTGTTTTTCATGGCCTCTTAGTTCCAGTGAAGGGAAATCTTAACCTCACAACATACAATGACATTGTAGATTATTCTGTGCTTCCAACTTTGTGGCAACAGTTTGGGGAAGGCCCTTTCCTGTTTCTGCATGACAATGCCCCCGTGCACAAAGCGAGGTCCATACAGAAATGGTTTGTCAAGATCGGTGTGGAAGAACTTGACTGGCCTTCACAGAGCCCTGACCTCAACCACGCCGACTGCGAGCAAGGCCCAATCGCCCAACATCAGAGCCCGACCTCACTAATGCTCTTGTGCCCGCAGCAATGTTCCAACATCTAGTGGAAAGCCTTCCCAGAAGAGTGGAGGCTGTTATAGCAGGAAAGGGGGGACCAACTCCACATTAATGCCCATGATTTTGGAATGAGATGTTTGACGAGCAGGTGTCCACATACTTTTATAGTGTATCACCTGTGACCTTTTTAAGAAGTGCAGTGGCGCAGGATGTGACTCCTAACAGTACATACCCAGACCCCTCAGCTAAGTTTGATAACAGTCCACAGCTTTTATAAAACACTGATGGAATGTTGGAATGCAGTAACCGATAAACAGGTTTCCTCATTAGCGTCTTAGTGTTTCTACGTTACCATAGTAGCATGAGTCAGAAAAGTCTGGTTCTCTTAAAACCAACAACAACACTATCATCCCAAGACCAGAACTATCACCCCTTTAGTTCACTTTTTTTGCTATGGAATTGTGGAAAGGTTGTGGTTTCCTTAGCCAAGGTTATAGCCAATTACAATGACAGAATGTTGGAAAAGTTGGACAACGTCAACAACGTTTTACAGAAACATATGATTCAAATGAATCACCTCTAATTAATTTCATTAACACATCACTTTGTTGCGTAATTTCTAGGGAATTAGTGAAGTGAGTCTTAGCAAAAACCACGTGGAGGTGCTGGGAAACATGGTGTGCACTATGAACGGCTCCTACATCCTAAACTCTGACCCCTTCATTCTGGAGAAACTGAAGAACTGCAAGGACTTCACCGAAGCTCAAGTCGCTGCCATGGAAACGATCCTCATTTCAGGGACAACACAGTATGGGTATGTGAATGAGAACTTTTGTGAATAAAGTTTGTTTTTTGATTTTGATTAAATCACAAAAGTTGCACATGCAATAACAATACAATTTACAATATGAACTTGGTTTTCAGAAAAACAACTACATGGAATCAACAAACGTTGGAGAACCTTGAAACCCTGCCACTGTATCTGACCCAAAACTTCTGGAGCCTGTTCACAACAGTACGTTTATGCTTTACAATTTTTGTTGTGTGTTTACGCCTTTAAATTATCTTTTTTAAAAAGGTGCAAATTATTGATCTAAAAATGTTTGGTTTGGTATTCACAGGAGGTAAAAGGGAAGTTCCTCAAGTCCTTTATGCCCCAGCTGAGGAAGCAGGAAACAGTGAAGAGGAAGCTGAAGACACTGTTCAAGCAGATCAACTCATTCAGCAGATCCAAGCGGGGAGCAGGTAAACTCACTATGCGCTAAAACATCTTGGAGAAACAGCTTAGAGAATGATACATTTGCTATGAGATTTTCATGGGTATCATATTTGCATATGGGTCTGGTGTTTCTCACCATTGGTTGCTTTTCAAAAGGATGCATCACTGGCAACATCACCCAGTCGGTCATCGCAGACACCTCGTTCCCCTTTGGCTATGACATGACCCAGTTTGACCTCTGTCTGGACATCAGCGTTCTGAAAGACAATCTGGCCGCTTTCACTAAACAAGTCGATGACAACAACTTCCAGAAGATCATTTTAGTCAAACTAAACCAGGTAATGATGACATCAAAATGGCCGTCTGACTTTTGTTTCTTTGACTCCCAGAATGGAATGAAAAATGATTGTATTCATAACAGGGTAGTGACCGTGCATAGATATGAGAAGGGATAGGTACGAGAATGTCATTCCTCTCAGAAGACTAGTCCGGTTTATTGAATCGTTAGATCAAATTAGTGGAGGACCATAATCATAATAAACGCAAAAATTGTGTTCCACAGGCTTATCCATCTGGAATTGTTGACGAGCAGCTTAAGGTGCTGGGCTCTGTGTCGCGTGTGGCCACTCTTGATGACATCACAAAGTGGAGCATCACTAAAATCGATACACTGTCAGCACTGATGGCCTTTGGTGATGGTCCATGGGAAACAGAGAAGGTATATTAAGGAAAGAGATGTTTGTACTTTGTACCTTTTTTTTGTATGTCGCTTTTCTCTAATACAGGTCTCTTTCTGTTGATGCATTCAGAGTAAGGCAATCATCACAACATACTTGAACACATCAGGAAACTCCTTGGGGAGCTCTGAGTTAAATGCCGTTGGTGCTAATCTGTGTTCTCTGGATGTGAGCGTACTGAAGACCATCACGTCAAGCAGTCTGAAGTGAGTATATCTGACCTGCTCAGCAAAAAAACGGCTAATGAATTATTTCACAGTTCTGTTAACCAACTCATGGGTAACAATGAGACAATATCTCAGCTAAACTGTAGTCCCGGGTAACAATGAGACAATATCTCAGCTAAACTGTAGTCCTGGGTAACAATGAGACAATATGTCAGCTAAACTGTAGTCCTGGGTAACAATGAGACAATATGTCAGCTAAACTGTAGTCCTGGGTAACAATGAGACAATATGTCAGCTAAACTGTAGTCCTGGGTAACAATGAGACAATATCTCAGCTAAACTGTAGTCCTGGGTAACAATGAGACAATATATCTCAGCTAAACTGTAGTCCTGGGTAACAATGAGACAATATCTCAGCTAAACTGTAGTCCTAAACAACAATGAGACAATATGTCAGTTAAACTGTAGTTCTGGGTAACAATGAGACAATATCTCAGCTAAACTGTAGTCCTGGGTAACAATGAGACAATATCTCAGCTAAACTGTAGTCCTAAACAACAATGAGACAATATGTCAGTTAAACTGTAGTTCTGGGTAACAATGAGACAATATCTCAGCTAAACTGTAGTCCTGGGTAACAATGAGACAATATCTCAGCTAAACTGTAGTTCTGGGTAACAATGAGACAATATCTCAGCTAAACTGTAGTCCTGGGTAACAATGAGACAATATGTCAGCTAAACTGTAGTCCTGGGTAACAATGAGACAATATGTCAGCTAAACTGTAGTCCTGGGTAACAATGAGACAATATGTCAGCTAAACTGTAGTCCTGGGTAACAATGAGACAATATGTCAGCTAAACTGTAGTCCTGGGTAACAATGAGACAATATCTCAGCTAAACTGTAGTCATGGGTAACAATGAGACAATATCTCAGCTAAACTGTAGTCCTGGGTAACAATGAGACAATATCTCAGCTAAACTGTAGTCCTGGGTAACAATGAGACAATATGTCAGCTAAACTGTAGTCCTGGGTAACAATGAGACAATATGTCAGCTAAACTGTAGTCCTAAACAACAATGAGACAATATGTCAGTTAAACTGTAGTCCTGGGTAACAATGAGACAATATGTCAGCTAAACTGTAGTCCTAAACAACAATGAGACAATATGTCAGTTAAACTGTAGTCATGGGTAACAATGAGACAATATGTCAGTTAAACTGTAGTCCTGGGTAACAATGAGACAATATCTCAGCTAAACTGTAGTCCTGGGTAACAATGAGACAATATGTCAGTTAAACTGTAGTCCTGGGTAACAATGAGACAATATCTCAGCTAAACTGTAGTCCTGGGTAACAATGAGACAATATCTCAGTTAAACTGTAGTCATGGGTAACAATGAGACAATATCTCAGCTAAACTGTAGTCCTGGGTAACAATGAGACAATATCTCAGCTAAACTGTAGTCCTGGGTAACAATGAGACAATATCTCAGCTAAACTGTAGTCCTGGGTAACAATGAGACAATATGTCAGCTAAACTGTAGTCCTAAACAACAATGAGACAATATGTCAGTTAAACTGTAGTCCTGGGTAACAATGAGACAATATGTCAGCTAAACTGTAGTCCTAAACAACAATGAGACAATATGTCAGCTAAACTGTAGTCATGGGTAACAATGAGACAATATGTCAGCTAAACTGTAGTCCTGGGTAACAATGAGACAATATGTCAGCTAAACTGTAGTCCTGGGTAACAATGAGACAATATCTCAGCTAAACTGTAGTCCTGGGTAACAATGAGACAATATCTCAGCTAAACTGTAGTCCTGGGTAACAATGAGACAATATCTCAGCTAAACTGTAGTCCTGGGTAACAATGAGACAATATGTCAGCTAAACTGTAGTCCTGGGTAACAATGAGACAATATCTCAGCTAAACTGTAGTCCTGGGTAACAATGAGACAATATCTCAGCTAAACTGTAGTCCTGGGTAACAATGAGACAAT